>NW_009918627.1:108864-110665 GCF_000696875.1 Nestor notabilis
TGCTGAATGCTGTAGTTTAAATTTCTATTTAATTGAACAAGGGATAAAGAGTGATTCATAATGGCAGGAATTTGATTACTATCTTTTCCCTTGAAACAGCAATAAAGTATTAAAAATACTAGGTTTGCCAGAGAGCTTGGTCACCAATTGCATGTGCTCTTCAGTGAATTATTTACAATGTTTGTTATCATCTCTTTTCAATATCCCAACACTTTCCTAGATCAGCCTCTGACAGTAAAATAATTTTGGCAGAGGCTGACATTTGTAGAAGGCAGTTACAAACAGCAATGTATTACATTTATATAGGCTTCATCCTATCTTCTTTAGAATACAAAATGTGTTCACAAAGGTCTCCTAGCCAGAATTACCAGTTAAATATGGCTGGGTTTATGGTTTTGTGAAGGTACGTATTTGTTGCTAGTTGTTTTGAGAGTGAATTAAAAGGTTTGTTTTATGTAACAGACTTAATTTTTCCAGTATTTTTTAAGTTTTAACTGCTTTCCTCTGTAATAATACTGCTGGGGTGAAGGCTGTATTTGGGTTTTTTCTGTTCCATGGTTCAGCCGTTCAGACACAAGCATTTATTTCTGAGGGAACTTGACCAGACACTTCTAGCAAGTGGGAATCTCTTCAGACTCTTTTACTGTTTTGTACATTTATTAAAAACTGAAACGACTATTTATGCCCTAAAATCTTTGATATTCTTCTAAAGCCTTACTGGCTTTTTGTTAGTTCTTTCTCTTTATTTTAATTTTCAAAAAGACATTACTAACACAAATTCCCTGTACGGTTATAAAAGGGAAGGATAAGGCATTGCAGGTGGTGCCCTCCCCTTGGGCTCTCACTTCTGATTATTGAATTTTTTTCGTCATTTTCTCATTCTTTTAAAAACATTTCTATCAGCACTGTGTTGCTGAGTCCCTGAAGAGATGAAGCAGAGGCTGCATGGTGGGGTGCAGCAAGCGGATTTCTCTCTCTCAGTTCTGCAGAGACCAGTGTCAAAGGTTTTCAGGAGGTTTTCCCTGTGCCCTGTCATGTTGGGCCCTGTAAGAAAGGACTGTGGTGCCAACTGTAAGCCAGCTTTAGGTAGAGGGGAAAGGTCGGTTTTCCCCGAGGGACTTGTCGTAATGTTTTCATGTAATCTTCCATTTTAGTTTTCAAAATCTTCTACGATGTGTCTTCTATTGTCTTGTCTTTTCGCCAGATTGGTCCATGGTTCTTCCATAACATCCCCATGAATAGCTGGTTTGGGCATCTTCCCCCAGTGTGGCCAAGGCTTTAATCATCCATCCTTAGTCAGACAAAACTCCAACTGGAAAGTATCAGTCCTCTCTTTGCAACCTGTTCATTGACGTGAATCTGCCTGCAGAAGACCAGCTGTGAACTTCTAGCTATGTTGACCTTTAAGCTGGCAGGGCTGTGTTTCCGAAGCGGGGTAATGACAGCTCACAGTTGTCTGGGGCAGATTTCCAGGTAGCAGCTTGCTGATGAGGACTTGCCAGCATGTCTGAGGCAGTGTGGGGTGAGAGCTGGCCTGCCTCAGTAGTGATGGCTCTCACACACACTGTGCTTGGACAGGTGTGCAGAAGGATCAGCTGCAAGCTGACTGCCCAGTCTCCTGTGATGAAAGCTGACTTTGGACTTCATCTCCAGAGTGTATGTAGGCTGTGGAGCCACCCTGTTCAGTAAGGCCTTTCTCCAGAAATAGAGAGGTCTATAGTGCTGTGTAAAGATGGGGAAAGAAGTATCTCATTCTTGTGCAAAGCTTTAAATCGGTTACATCTTAAAATAGTCTTCCTGC
>NW_009918627.1:110696-132258 GCF_000696875.1 Nestor notabilis
GTAGAAAGACAAGTTCTAATATCAAACCAAGTTTCTTAAAGAAACCCAGTGTCTGCTTTCTCATACAACTTAGCTACAGTCGCTTTTTATTTTAGTTTTGTTTTTCTTACTCCTGTTGCTTTATTAATATTATATAAGAAATGTCTTACAGTATAGCCTTTGAGGAGGTCGTGGTTTACTATAATACACATGGTAGGTAAACCAACCCCAATACAAAAGGATACAGTCTTTTTGTGAATAATGCTTTAAATTTCTATAGTAAGCCATGCTTTCCGTATTATCATAGCAATAATACTCAAACCCAGGAGCTTTATGAGCTTTGAGCCTCAGGAATTCAGTGTGGCTTTTTAGTGTTCATTTACACAGGAACTGCACAATAGCAGTACCAGCTGTGCATCACTTCCATGGGTCTGCCCCTGATGCAAGAAGAATGGTTTGTGTCTTAGTAAAATCAAATCTCTCTTTTTTTTTCTTTTTTCCCCTTCTGTTCCCAGCAGATATATGGAGTGATCATTCATTTCAGACAGACCCAGATTTACCACCTGGCTGGAAAAAAATCAATGATGTTGCTGGGATCTACTACTGGCACATACCAACAGGAACAACTCAATGGCAGCGTCCCATGTCCATCCCAACAGATCTCCAGGGCTCACGAGAAGGATCACTTGGTTCCATTACTCCATCACCTACTCCAGAAACTGAGGTAACATACTGTGTCTTCTTGTGGGCTGCATACTGTAAAGAAGTTGAAACAACTTTCTGAATTTGCAGGTTTAACTGTTGGTTAAACTGAGCTCTAGAGTATGGGGCCTGGTAATATCCTGAAGTGTAGCTATTTGTTGATAGTACGTCGTAAGTATCAATTTTGTGTGTGCGTTTTCCAATGGCTGTGCCCTGTGAAACATCCTAAACTTTGGATGTTTAGGATGAAAGCAGACATATCTCAGATAAATTAGCCAGTGCCTGATGAATGTGAAACTACTGCAGCTCTGTAGCACACATTGAAGTGTTGCTGCATTATATGGATGCAGGATACATAGAAGTTTTACACATTCTTGCAGTCTTTTGGCTGAACTTTGTGTCATCTTGCTTTTGGTTCACTTGATAGAAGTATCACATGAAGACATACAAGTCTTCATTTGAGACACTAGTTCCTTTACAGGGTAGTTTCTATTGAATAAACACAAAGTATTCTCAAGTGTAAGTCTCTTAATATCCTGCCAATACAAAATATCTGTAAGAGTGGATCATTGTGTTGCAGTCAGTCTTTTAACGAGAAGCAAAAATTCATTCTCTCCCACATGTACTTGGAAGAGCCCTGCTTTTAAAATAATCCTTTCAGGCACAATGGAGGGGGTTGATTGGTGTCATATAAGTAGAAAAATAAAATAAATTATCAGATAGAAGAATACGCTTCAAAAATAATGCAACCACTTTGTTTTACTGTGCTGGGAAAACCTCTATGGGATGAAATAATAATATAAAATCAAATTGGTTTGAAACGAATTCTTTTTCATACTAACTTTCAAGAAAGTCCACAGTTTTATGACATCAAGGGAAGACTTGTACTAGTTTTGAGATTTGGATCAGGCAATCCTTAGGGGGGGTTTATTTATTTATTTAAACTGTGTTTAGAGATGACATTTCTTCTGTTCTTGATTTTGTTGATATATGCACCAGAATAACTTAAATGAAAGTTAAGAGGAGTTAAGGACATTTGAGTATTATTACCATCTCAACCCTGAGACTGTTATCCTCTATAGGCTTAAATGTGTACATTCTTGTTCATTATTTTAGAAAGATTGCTCCCACATATTCCTAAATGCTACTTGTAAGGTTTACAAACTTGACCACAACATTTCAGTAGTGGTTAACATCAGTCAAGCTCCCGTAGAATGTACTGTGCACACCAAGCATGCTGGAAAGTTTTTGTGAAAGGGTTTGTGGAGAAAGAACAGCAATTGTTATGAATCAGGTCGAAAAAAAGACAAGAAATCCAGAAATGCTGAATGGGAGCTTCCAGTCTAATTTCCCACAATGTACACGAGGGATATAATTTCACCATAAAGTATAAAATATGCATTATAGGGCTTTAATTAGTAAGTTATCCCTTGCAATAACCTGGAAATCAGTATGGTTGCTCATTGCAGAGGGAAAATGCTTGTATTCATGTAAAATACTTTTTTACCTCTGTTTAAAATGTCTTTACAATGAAAATGTCAGATCTGCTGGTAATGTGCCAGATGTATTCACAATTTTGTTGGCTTTAAATGAAGAATAGTTTGTGATTGTAAATAACGATCATTAATTCTCAGCAGCATCGTGGAGAATACGAAATGTGTGAATTATAACCACATAGGTTTTAATACAGTGTAGATGTGTTAAATAAGACATTTGAGTGAGTCATTCTAAAATGCTGTTGTATGTGAGTACTTAGGCTCATCTGGGTTTTGATATGGCAGTTCTAATTCAGCAAGGAATTTGATCCAGCGAAGATGTATTCATATACAGTTCTGTGGCAGCATCAAGACCATATACTGTAGCGTAAAAGATGGTACAGGAAATAAGCAGATTTCCAAAATTTGTATTAGTATATTATATGGTTATTTTAATTGTAGGTATAGACAAAGGCATTTGTTCTCTTGAAGGTTTCTGCATTCACTGATAAGCATCTTACATACCATTATTGACACAATACTGATTTTTTGACTCCGTGGTGATTAGGATAGCAGTGCAATATGGTACCAGCAGACTTAGAGCAATGAAGTTCAAAATGGGAGAGTGAATTTGGCTCGGGACTTTGTGCGCTGCCAAGTACTGAAACTGCTACAAAGAAGGGGCACAGCTGGAGTTACGGTGGGAACTGTTAGGAAAGGTCTTGCATTTCTTGAAACCACGCATGTTGAGCTTTGTTAAGAGGGAATTGGAGGAAAAATCCTTTGGATTTCAGCTGGCTCTGAGCAGAAACACGTAACAGAGCAGTAAGAGGGAAATAAGCCATGGTGTGGGCTTGAGATAGGAGTAAGTAATGAAATGTAATCTAGATTTAGCAGTATCAGCTATCATGAATCTTTGTTTTTTTCATCTCTCCTTCATTGATCATCTCCTTTATTGCCAGCACCTGATCATCTCCATGTCACTTGCAATACTGGTGCAGCCCCTGTTCACTGTGCTGCAGCCTACTCCAAGTGCTCCCCCTCTCCCTCCCTGTGAAGGATTGATCTGGGTGTCTGTGATACGATCGATCTGACACTTTGCGAAAGATGTGGAATCCAATCCAGAATAGGGACTCCCAAAAGCCTTTATCCTGGCGCTGTCATTGGTAGCAGCAGTTGTGGTGGACAGCTTCCAGCTCCAAGTTGGAGCACGTGTGAGCTGTGTTCCCTCGTTGCTGTTGGAAGCCTGTGCTCTGAGATAATCTGGCTTGGGAGGGCTGGTTTAGCTCATTCCCACGTGCTGGAATTTGTATTGCTTTCTTTTGAAAAGGTTGAGGGATATATAGGTCTTAGACAGATGAAAGAGCATAATCTAGTGTTGAAGACTGGCTTGAGTAGCATTTCATATCTGTTCCAGTAGGCTTCCATGAGTCCATAAAAAAAGTACTTCCATCTTTATCACATCTGTCTGTGAAACATCATTTGCTAGTCTTGAGATGAGTTTATTTGGGCTCTTCCAGCTTTTGAGTTTGTCAAATAAACATTTAGACATGCCTTCCCCCCACCCTGAGTAATGCCTTTTTACCTTTCGTCTTGTTTCCTCCTTTTTTTTATTTAATTTTTTATTTTAATTTTTAATTTAAGTTCTTATTTTGCGTCCCTGTCTCTTCAGTGATGTGCTGTACAGAAGCTTTGCTTCGTTTGGTAGAATGTGGCTCAAAGGTGAGATCAGCCAACGAAGAACAGATCAAGTCAGCCATTTTGATGTTGTGGCTTACTCTGGATGTTTAGCACAAAGAAAAGCTGTCACTTGCTATTGTTGAAGAGAAAATCAGGAGGGCTCTTTCCTCCTTGTGTTGCCAGATGACTTCTTTGTGAATCCTCATCCTTTGGAACATTCTCTTCCCCATTTTAGCGGTTTTGCTGCCTCTTTCCCATTTCCTGTGGGGAGAAAAAGATGTAGGGTTTAATTTTTAGTAAGAGCTTCTTTAAGATCATGACAGAATTCGGTGATGGTAGTTGTGTTGTCTTACAGCATGACTCAGGCCTGGATAACCTGTAGAAGTTCTCATGTAGGGAACATAACTAGCAGCAGCTAATAATCAAAGAAGAGGGGCTTAGTAGGAAAAAATAGCAACTCAATTAATTCAAAGGCATTTTAGGAGTTGTTCCTCACAAATGATTCCTCTAGTGAGAGGTACTGAGAACATTTCTGAGGTGAGAGGTCCACCCTGCAAATTAGTGCGTTGGGCCATATGAATAGGAATCCCTTCATCTTGGGGCTGAGCGGGACATCCTGGGAGAGCTTGTCTTAAAGGGGCTACTAAATACAGGAGTGTTTGATTTGGTGAATCTATGAAGAGGTGGTTCTGGGTCTCTCAATGACCAAGTCTCCTGTCCCGCCTGGCTCTTGTTTAGGACTCTGGGATTTTTGTCCTTATGGGGAAGAGGAAGACAGCATCAGCTGTTCCTCCCAGGCTTAACAGAGAAGGATGAGCCTCAGGTTGCTGTAGTGCTAAATGCACTGCTACTTGTTTGAGTGTACCAGTGAACACCTCTGAAAATTCTGAGACACTTGAATGGAAATGAGAGAGTGGTTTGTTTGGGTTTTGTTTTGATCCACTGTTTTAAAAAGCTCTAGACTTTCTTCTGCAAGAAGTCTCTCTGTGCCCCTTACTAACCCTCCTTCCCTTCCCTGTCCTTTTCTCATGCTCTGTCTCTAAAAATATTTGGTTTTTACCTTGTATATACCTTATCCGTGTGTACATATAGTTGTGTTTCAGCATTTCTAGTTCCAATAGTATTGGGGTCTTTTAGCAAAAGCGCCAATCAAATGGAAATCCCAATGTTTCCCCTTAATTGCTGTTTATCAAAGGCTGTAGCAGCTGTGGCCAACATTCATATTCAGGTTCATTTTGCTTGCTTTTAAGATCATAGTTAAAAAGTAGCTTCATTGTCTGTTCCTAATTTATATTAACTTTCCTTGTTTCAATCATTTGTTTTGGTAAGTAACTGTTAGAGGCATGTTTTCCCTCCCCTTTCCTCCAAATGCCATGGTATATGGAGTAATTAGTTAAAGTTTGAGGTGATCTGTTCCCTAACCCATCCTGTAAATATCAATGCTAACAACAGTGTCTTGTGTTTTTTTTTCTTTTTTTTTTTTTTTTTCTTTTTTTTTTTTTTTCCTTTTTTTTTTTTTTTTTTATCAATGTGCTTCTTCCTGTGTGAATAATTATGTGTCTAGAAACAGCCATGGAGTGATTTTGCTGTACTGAATGGGGGAAAGATTAATAGTGACATTTGGAAGGCAAGTATATTGTCAGATTTTAGAACCTTTAATATTATTACCTTTGTTTTTTGCATGGCAGTGGCTGTTTTGTTCCCTTTTTATTTTTCCATGAATGTCATTCATAACCTAGGCCAAAGTGAATGGGGGTACTGCTAGGGATGTCTAGCTCACAAACATGCTGCCTTTTCTGATCTTTCCACTTGGAATGAATTCAGTCTAAACTAGCAGGGCAACTGCCATGATGTAACGAATAAGATGCCTGCAGTGAATGAAATGCAGCTTGAGAATATATGCATGCCTCTTTTTCAACTTCAGCCAGAAATACTATCGCTTCTTTGCAGGGAGGATTTAATTTCCCTTTGAAATAAGAAATAACATGGTGGTGTACTTAATACTATATTAGTAGTGCCTAAAACTATGCTAATAGCACTGTTTTTATCTCTAGGATCTGCATGCAGCCACTGTGAACCCAGACCCAAGCCTGAAAGAGTTTGAAGGAGCAACGTTACGCTATGCCTCTTTGAAGCTCAGGTACAATGATTTCAGAAGTCTTCATGGAATGACCAGCTCCATTTTGTGCTGTGCTGTAATTTTTATATGATTTTAAGATTAATTTTGTCTTTTTTTTTTCCCCTCCCGTAACAGAAATGGTCCACAATCTGATGATGATGATTCTTGTAGCATCAACAGTGATCCAGAAGCCAAGGTCTGTAAGAAGATCCACAATGGGATAACAGTTAAAAATTTGCAATTGTACACATGACTTGTGAGGTGCAGATGTCACCTAAGTTTGGAAATTATCAGTACTTCTCCTCTTTGCACAATGTAGATTGGCTGTGCAAGACTAATTTCATCAAAAGAATTTTCAGATTTAAAGGTTAATTCAGCTTGGTCAGGAAAGCGTGACTTATTTTAAAATCACGTAAGCCAGGAAATTGAATGTTGCTCTTTAATATTCTACTGTCCAACTGTAATAACTGACCTCTTGCACAACTAAGTGAGTTTTCTGTCCTGAGAGAGAGCGGGCTCTGTTGTCTGTCATGGCTGGATAGCTTCCTGAGGCATTCAGTGACAGAATTTGCTCTTTATTCTTGAGTGTGCCCCTTTTTTAAGCACTCTTTCTTGTTTATGTGCTTGCTTGAGCTCAGAGCTAATACAAACACTTTTTAGATCAAGGAACTTAATGTTTTAGAACACAAAATGCAACCTACTTTGAGAATAAAATTCATAGAGAAAAATGAGATCATTATGTGAACAAGCACATAATTAAATCAGAGTCTTTACTGTTGTAATGTAAGATTTTTGTGGAGAAAGAGGCAGCAGAAGGTTTTGACTGCTTGTATACATTATCCCCAGATTCGTCTTGTTGATAGTTTGCCTTGTGCTTGCATCCATTTTTAAGGATGTATGTGAATCTCTGTAATTGGAAATCCAAGTAATTTATTTGTTTTGGCTGTGCCATACACCTGCAGTGATTCTCAGGATCAGAAGCTACTTATATGCAGGAAGACAGTATGTAACATTTAATAATTATACTAGCATTAATGACAGATTTTAGGAGAGAAAACAGACTGATCAGGGTACTTAAACTTCTTTGTCATCTTGATTATTTGGCTTGTGATGTTTAAATCAGATGTGTTTTGCTTGGCAGGCTGACAGCTAAAAAGCAAGGGTTTCAGCTGTGCTCATTACAATGACAAGCACTAAATTCTGAGCACAGTAAATGGAGTCGGAGGACTGATGAGCATTAGGTACCAGTGCACAGAACCAGAAAGCTGTTCCTTTCATGATAAGCCTTATGGTATGGAAAGAATTATAAGGAGGCAGTATTTTGATGTGTCTGACTCTTTACCAGGTGATTTGCACCGGGTAGAATTTGGAGCCTTTCCTGCATGGAGAACTGTGGCAGCATTTGTGCGGATGAATAATGCATGTCATCATGTCCCTTCCCTTTGTTGCTTTCTGTTTAAACTTCAAAATTTATGGTATTGTTACCCACCGGTGTCTGTGAAATGGGTCAGTGCCAAAAGTTTATCCTCTTTCCTGTATCACAGCTCGTTTTGTTTCTCCTGTTTAGGCTGATGACACTTAAACAGGTATCAAAACTGAGAGGAGCAAGGCAAAAAATGGAGGAACTATATGTGTTTGGTCTGGGTTGTTGATTTTTTTTTTTTTAAATCACTTGAGTCAAAACACCTTACCTCCTGACTGTCATGGCCTGATGGGGATGGTGAGCAGAGTCAGCCATGACCGATGGTGTGGTCCAGTGAGTGAAGCTCAGCAGCACTGGTGTTGCTTGTTCAGTGCCTCTCCCTCTGCCCCAGCCACAGGAAAAGCAGTTACTGCATGGCTGTACCTTACAGGGATGGTAACAGCAGGGAAGTAGTCCAGAAACAGAAGGGAAAATCTTCACTGGTGGAAGATGCTCTGGGATCTTTAATTCTCCCATGGATGGGAAGGGGTATGTTAGGTAGATTCCTTTCTAGCCCATTTTACACAAAATATTTCAAGGCTGAGAGAAGTCTGATAGGATTTGAAACTGATTACCTGAGACATGGAAAATCAGATCTTTAGCTCTTTAGTCTCTCTTCTGCTGCATGTTGTGCTTTAACTATATTTGATTGAAGCTTGCTTTCATGTGGCAGTGAGCACAGATACTTTTTTTTCATTTCAGCATAAGAGAAGGAAGCTTTTTTTAATTCATTAAACTTGCTATTTGAAGGATTTGTTAAAATAAACCTCATTAGAGATATTTTAGAGATCTTAAGCCTATTTAAACCTATTCATCATAGTGGCCAGTACATTTGGGAGGAAAAACAATTTCCTCAGAGTAATGCTCTCTTTCAGCAAAGGGAACCATGCCACCTTGTGGAAAGCTGAAGTAGCTGTCTTTTCCCAGAGTGTCAACTGCAAAGATTGTAGCACTGCATACTTGTCAGTTTTAGGAAAACTGTGTCATGTAATTCTTGTAAGAAGAGTGGTTTATGCAGCAACACAGTTAAGCATGCGCAATTGTCGATAAACAGCAAATGTTTCTCTATACATCATATGCTTAAGATGCAGCTTCATATCCTTGGCACCTTGGTGTAGGTTGTCTGCACAAGGCTGTAAAAGAGAAGGGGAAGGAAAAGAAAAGGGGCAGTGATTACATCCAGCTTCTTGATTTCAGTAATTTATTTTGGTAGGAATTTCTTGAAGAGATGCCTCATTGCACTTGACAAGGATCCCAATTGTGCGTGTGAAACATGCACAACTGGAAATGAGTTTTGAATTGGTACTTCCCAGGAGACAGATCATAACCTTACTGGTTAATTTATAGAGCAACCTGTGCCTTCCTAATTGAGTTTCAAGGGAGGTAAAGATGTTTTACCAGTCTTGGTCTGTAAATTCCTCTGGACTCTTTCTTCTTACATTGTTGTAAGCTAAGATGGCCAAGTGTAGAATTATAGAAAGATGCTGAATTTTTTGTCATGGTTGTGTAAAGAAACTGAAGCTGCGGGGAAATCTGTCTCTAAAAATGGGATGAAAAATTGAAAGCTTAAGTGACTCAATTTCTCCAAAATAATTTCAGGATTGGCCTGTTTGGCCTGACATTTGGGCTTGCCTTTATTCTGTCTTTTTAAATGTGGCTTTCTACAAAGGTGTATTGTAGTCTTTCAGCGTAAAGCACAGATTTTGAATTCCCTGCCTAAATGAGTCTGTTCAGCAGAGCTTCACTTTCTTCACTTTTTTCACTTTACTTTTTTCACAAAGCAAGGCTATATATCAACATCTAAGAATAGAAAGAATGTGTTTCCACCAGCAGAAGTACTAGGCAGTTGCTCCAAAACTCTGTTTTCTACTTTAGAAACCAGTAAATGCTCAGGATCTCAAAGGAAGAGAAGGAGACTTTCCAAAAGGGGTAGAGGTAGGAGCTGCTGATACCACGTATTTAAATTTGATTGCTTACCTGTAGTAATGAAATGAAAACACAGTAATGAATGAAAACACAGTTGGAGACACAGAGAGTGATTTGGTGATGAACTCCTACACATTACCTGAGCTTTAGGGATTTAACCAGTTGGTCTTTCTGGAGTAATGCGAGGGATGTTTCTGACAAGCTGACTTGTCAGACCACGTGGGGCTGTCATGACAGTGGCCTGTAAATAGCACTGTCAAAATAAGTTTACAAAATACTGTGTCCCCCCCAAAGAGTTAGTATCCATCTCTCTGCTGCTTTTCTTGCTGTGGAGGTAGGTATGTGTGTTTTGGAGACATCCTACATCTGCTTGTTTCTGGTCTTCTCCAGAAGCAAATATCCTGGCTAGACACTGGACCATTTGTAAATAATCAGCATGTCTCATTGTGTCGGAATGAGTCTGATTAATGGTGCAAGTGAAGACTTAACCAGAGAGGAGGAGGTTTTGCCATGTGTAGTAGTTCTAAGAAAGGACAATCTTTGCAAAAAGGGAGTATTTCAGCATTTTCCAGCAGTTTCACAGCCCACCTCATTCTGCATATAATCTTCTCATGAGCACATGAAACACTACAAAAAGCCACAGTTCAATTAATTTCAATGAATGGACTTGAATCAATTAATTAAATCTGAGGAGTTTTTTCCATCTTAAGGCTCCTTATGGAAATAGATTAAATTGGAAAGGAACATTGGCTTCAACAGTTTTTCTTCCAAAAGGGTACTTCTGCTTGGTTCTGGAATAGAAATTTGTTTCTTTCAAAATCAGTCATTGGTTTTCATTCCCTAGGAAACAGGACGTGTTACACATAGAGGACTAGAAGAAATCTTGAACCCATTCTGTTACCCTTATGGTTAACCACAGTGTATAATCCCATGTATTCATTTCAAGTTTCTTCTTAACTGTTTTTTTGGGGTTTTGTTTTTTTGGGTTTTTTTGCCTTGATTACTCTTACTGACAGGCTGATTCAAATATTACTTTCTTTTGATGGTTAAAAACTTTTAACCTAAATTTTTGAGGCTATTTTTTATCGTCTTATGTTTAGCCATTTTGTAGTGCATTTATAGCAGGCGATTATGTCTCTTCTTCAGCTTAGTTTTATTAAAGTAAACAAGCCAAGTGTGTTTAATTATTCATAATGAGGCTAGAAGGGTTGTTGCCACCTCCTTACAAGTCCCTGTTTCCCTGACTGTTGCAGCAGCTCTGTGGTTGCTGTCTTTAATTCTTAACCATGGCAATCAAATTTGTTAGTTTGGTTGGAGTTTTTCCAGGGTCTTGTAGGGTAGCTTTAAAACGTCCGTATTTCTGTTGGAAAGCTTTTGACATAGAATTTAATTTACATTTTCAACTCCTAAGTACATAATCATTTCAGCTGCAACTTAAGCCATAATTACAGCCAGTGTTCAGAAGTTAAGCTTGAGCAGAAGGAAAGTTCTGGTCTTCATCTCAACAATGTGACTAGTGCCTTGGTCAGGAGGGGGGAGTTGGTTTGGTTTGGGGATTGTTTTGGTTTTTTTCAAAGAATCTTATTGCCAGTAGCTGAAAGACTCTTGTGAACAGCAGAACTTTTGTATTTTGGGGATTAGCCTGAACAGTGTGTGCATAGTTCTTTCAACGCTAAACTACTGTCAATAGAAAACTAAGTGCATCTTTGGAGATACTGATTTTTGCATTGGTGAGATGGTGTGGAAATGGTTTCACAAAATGCAGTAAAGCAGATTATACTCAGTGCTTACAGATCTTTCTTAAATTATGTTCTTAAGTATTTGAAATCAAAAGAACTATAGAGTAAGAGTTCAGTAGTTTTAAAATAATAGTTGCCTTTTCCTCTTGGCTCATCTTAGGCTTTCAGAAGGAAGAATAACAGTCTGGGAATAAAATTTTCTTTTAAAAAAACCCCAACAAACAAAACCCCAACATAAAACCAAAACAAACACTGTGGTGGTATTCAGGGTTAGGGTACTTTTCCTTGTTTCTTTCAACAACAAAAAGGTGCCCTTAGTTTCTTTCCACTCTCACTACCGCAGTGGCTTTAAAATAATGAGTTAAAACACAGATCTTCTGTTTGTAGCATCCAGTGAATAATTGAAAAGAGGTCAGTCATGACAATTATTATAGTATAGCAAAAGTTCACCCATCTTTCCATCCTTGCAGCTTCTGGGTAGCAATGGTGAGTGACGGTGACAGCAGTTTTTAAACTGGTTGGTTGTTTCTGATTTTGGCTGTTTCCCATTAGCTGCATTAAGGCAACCCCCCAGCTATGGAGATGCTGCAGGCAAATGATGCAAGTGCTCGAAAGTGTTCTGCCTCAAAAGCAGTTTTAGAAATAGCAGACTAAAGCACTAAAATACATCTCAACGATTTTTTTTCTTCAAAAAAATGTCTTTTTCATTTTGTACATTAGAACTTTTGAGAGTGTGTTTGCTCCTCCATTATCTCTGTGATTTGTATTTACTGCTGTTGACACCTATTGTGTCATTAGGTGAAGTTATAAGTGGTAATGTCATGATGTGAGGTACCTCATAATACAGATTTCCATCTGGAGGATGTTTGCTTCCACCTTGTCCCTAAGTGTAGTGTTGTTTAATCAAATATGAAAATTAGTCCAGGGCAGAAAAAGATGTAAGATTTTCCCAAATCTGAGCTGCAAATTTGGGTTACAATATGCTTAATTCATAGAACTGTAAAACAGTTTGGGTTGGAAGTGACATTAAAGCTCATGTAGTTCCAGCCCCACTGCCCCAGACAGGGACATCTCCCACTAGACCAGGTTGCTTAAAGCTCAGTTAAGTGGCCTTAAACACTTCCAGGGATAGGGCATCCACAGCTTGTCTGGGCAACCTGTGCCAGTGTCTCACTGCCCTCATCATTAAGAATTTCTTCCTAATATCCAATCTAAATCTACCCTCTTTCAGTTTAAAGCTATTACCCATTGTTCTATCCGTATATTACCTTGGAAAGTCCCTCTTCAGCCTTCTTGTAGGCCCCCTTTAGGTACTGGAAGGCTATAAGGTGTCCCTGGAGCCTTCTCCATGTTATAACAATTGTTAGAATATATGTATGATATAAACATGTTTCTTGAGCCCTTCAAGATTTATAATTACATCCTGTAAAATGTAACATGTTTTTCAAATCCTAAAAATCCTACATATCCCTGGGATCTAATTAGATGTAAAGCTGTCATGCATGATCAGGACATGGGTAGCTGAACAGCAGGAGGAATATAGACAAAGATTTCACTTGTAGCCTTCCTTAGAAAAACATACCACAAAGCCATTCCTCATGTGGAAGAGAATGGAAATTGCTTTAAAAGTTACCAATATTTTCCAGGTTTGTAATGCAATAATTATGTCTTGAATTAGCAGTATTTGCTTTATAAAAATGTAGTGTACCAAACGGTTATGTTGGGTGCTGGATTTCTACAGGATTGGGAAAAGGGAATGTAAAATACAGGAACACTTCCATTTCAAATAAAATCGAAGTATTTCCTTGGCCCATAAAGTTCCAGTGTTGATGTTGATGTTGTCTGCCACAGGTCTGATGATCAGGAATTGTTCGAGTAGTAAGAACGTAGATGGCAATTACATAACAGGAGGATGAATGATGCAAATGGGAGTTGCGTGGGTCATGCCTTTCCCTTGAAGCAGTTACCGCCTTGCGAGTGCTGTGAGTGGCTTGTTGCATGGGCAGTTTGTGTGCACACTGGTGACCTCTCTCCTCACAGGCAAGTAGCTTCTTTCCCTGGCTGCCCGCTGGGAGAGTGGTGCTGGAGCCAGCGTGCCCTGCTGCTGAAATCACAGCCATGGTGCACCCAATGGGCTGATGTGGCCTCCAAGTAACAGGAAGCCATTTCCAAAGTTGAAACAGTGATGTTAAATTGTGGCTACTCTCTCAGGAAGTGTTGGCCATATTTGGGAAAACATGAATATACCTGATCTTTGATTTTTGAATTTTTGATATTTTTTTTTTTTGTTGTTTTTTTGGGTTTGGGGTTTTTTTTGAGGTTTTTTTTGAGGTGTGGGTTTTGGTTTTTTTTTTTGTTTTTGGTTTTTTTTTAATGATGCTATTTCTTCCAGTGGTGGCTGTTTTAAGAAGAGTTTTCTGTTGTTCCACTAGGACAAAGTGCCACTGTCATCCTCAGCACTGTTTCTCATGGGTATGCATGATGCTTTTTTTTTCTTGGCTGGGGTCTGTGTATGGCATCTCGCTGTACACAACCATTTAACAAGCCATGGTTGTTGAGCGGAACATAGAAGCATAGAACGGGTTGGGTTGGAAGAGACCTTAAAGATCATCTAGTTCCAAGCTCCCTGCCAAGGGCAGGGACACCTTCCACTAGACCAGGTTGCTCAAAGCCCCATCCAAAACCTGCCTTTATGTTTAATGTGGAAGAGTGATGTTTCCTGGTGTTTCTTAATGGCATGGGTCTACTTTTAAAGCTATTCTTTCAACTAGTCCACATTAATTGGCAGTAGATGGGACTAACATCCAGGCATCTTGATATTCCTTACGTCTGTATAAGGAAAAGCGTAAGAACCACCTAGCTGCTGCTCTAAGAGAGATTTTTTTTATTTTCTTGGAAGAATGTGTGCTTCCTAGCACTTTAATTTTTCTTATTTTTAGTTGGTTTTAATCACAATTCATTCACTGTTTTGTGGTGCAGCACACTGGGCCAGCAGTACTTTGTGTGATTGACGAAGGAACCCTCAGGAGTGGCCAGAAACTGGGGGAAGAAGCAGTCTTCATTGTACTTGTGTCTCATAGGCAAAAAGCTCCTGTTGCCATTCTGCAGACCAATGGATTCAGTGCTCAGGCAGCTCCCAGTTTAGCTCAGCCTCTGCTGATATTGCTGGCAGGCCTCCTCGTCAGCTTGCTGGCATCTTTGCTAATACACTGCAGAGGTAATCACAGCTTGTAGCCTTTCATATTCCCTGCTGGAGACCAACCATTTCAACTCTAAACCAGTATCTAGCCTCTGTCAGCTCCAGCTTTAGAATGGCCTGTTGATTGTGTACTGCCTTTTGAATGTCTGTTCGTCATCTTGCTGCTACAAAATGAACTGATCAGATCGTATTTTTGTACTTCTCTTCAATTATTTATATTACCTTGCCAGTTTAGGGCAGCTGAGGGGAAATAACCTGTTCTAGTCTGCAGTGTCACAAAGCTTACCACTTCATTGCATAGATTTTTAATGAAAAAAACCCACTGTGTTTTTATGTGTGTGTATATATATAAATATATGTTATATATATGTTATCTATTGTATATACACAGTTTGAAAACAGCATAGTACAAGCTTATTCTATTACTTGTCTGTTACGGACCTGCTGAAAGGTACATTTATGGAGGAAGTTAATTTAAAAATCAGTTGAAACAGAACATTGTGTGAGTAACAGAGCAATATTTAGATAGCTTTAGCTAGCATGTATATTTATTTTGGTATTAGTTCTACCTTTAAATTTCACTGTGAAAAAGCAGAAGTCTTCCCTGCCAAAATTTCCTGCATTTCATCAGAGAAGAGGGAGTGGGAGGTAATATTTGTCTCTAAAGAGATTTAAATACAGGAGATAGGCAGTACATCATAATGCCGTGTTGCCTCTATGTGGTATGCATTTTTCCATATGGTTGAAGGTGATGACTCTGCAGTGCTGGAGGGAGGCAGCATGGCCATAAGGCAGCATGGATCCTCAAATGTGGGAGGCTCAAGACTTACGGACTTGGGGTGCATCTTAAGGTCCTTTCCAACCCTAACTATTCTATGATTCTATGTTTATTTGAGTCTTTTTCAAAGAGTAGGAATCAATCAACTCCATTAACATTGGATCCTGTTGTAAACATAATTTCTGCAGAAACCAAATTACTGTTAACAATGTTGCTTCTAAAGAGACATGAAATCCTGACTCTAGTGGAGCCAGAAGGTTTTTCTCCATTGATTCAGTAATGTCAAGAGTTCACCTAAAGGTTTTTTTGATGTGGTTTGGTTTGCTTTGTTTTGTGCTTTATGGAGATTTTTTAAGTTGGATGTCAAGCATATTACCTTTGAAATTATCACTGCAGTACAATATAAAGTGCTGCTGGTTGCAATAAAACCACTTACATCTATCACCCTGCAGAAAAACCCACTTCAGAAAAATACCACATTTAAGGTTGAAGTTAAAAAGTGCAGAGCATTATTTTTTAAGAAATGAATGCACACATTCTTTCATGCCCTGTAAACTCCTGCAGGGCTTGTCTTTACTAACAAAGCGTATGTGTGTGTTGGGGTCATTTTCATGTGTTGCAGAATAATGAAACCTGCATGAGTTACCCTAACAATTCAGTTATTCTGCAAGATAGATCCTCATTTGAGCATCATTACAACTATCATCCTTTATTAGTTTCCAGTGAAAAATATGACTGTCTTTTCTTCGCTGAGGAAGCACGTTTTTTAGTTCATGGTATTAAAATGAAATCCTAAACACCCTTGGCTCAGTGCAGTCCATAAACCCATTCCTTCGGATGTAAAGGCGAGGTATGAACAAACCATCTAAAATCAAAGCCATTTCTTTACTGAAAAGACTGGAGAAAAGAATAAAGCAATTTAAATTTCTTCGGACCTACATATAGCAAAAGAGTAATAGTAGAGAAATAATAGTGTCCTTTCCATTTTTTGCGTGACTGACTAGATCTTTTACTTGATTCAGAAATGCAGTAATGAATAAGAAATTGGGATTCAAAAAATCTTAAGCCAGCACAATAGTCCTGCAGCGTTTTCTTGCCTTGAGAGAGCAGATTTGACTCCTGACTGTGAGCCAGCAGGAACCACTGAGACAGAAGTATTAAAACAAGAGAGGGACTTTTGTCAATCTATGCATTGGAGTCTGTGAGTCTGAAAAATGAGACTGTAGCATCTTGGAGAATGAGTGTGAGAGCACAAAGTTCAATATTGACCTGCTCTAGAGAAGTAATTTGTTCTAAAGGTTATTTACAGTATTTGTAAAGCCCTTGTATTTCATTAATTTATAATCATCTGATTCAAATAGCAGTTATAGGGGATTTCTGCATTTTGTTGTGACCTGAGTATCTGTGTGCTTGTTTTTGTACTGTAGGCACATTTTCAGCAATTCCAGTAATACAGCATGAACTGCAATAGAAAGCTGGAAATGTTGAAAAATCTTACTAGCATGGTTTTGATTCTCCATTTTTAATTTTTTGTAATTAAAGTTTTCTATGTGACAACCATCAGTATTTCTCTGAGAAAATGAATGCATTGCATTCATGTCAATTAAATGAAAGTGTTTGCTTGTTCATTAAGAGCATAAGATCTTTTATTCTTTTGTTACTCAGTTTAGCTTTCATCATCTCCAGTATTTTCATCTGGAGTCAGTGCAAGCTTTCTTGATGTACAGCAGGCAAATATACTGGAACACGCTTCTTTCTCAGAACAGAGTGGCTGTATTTCATAATACTTGATCTTCCAAAGCATAAAATAATATGATACTTTGTTTTATTTTAAAACTATTTAAAAAAAAATGCAATTTCCAAGATGGTGTTGGCTGCATAAGAAACAGTTAACTACGTGACCTACATGCTGTGTCTCAGGCACAAGCCTGCTCAGTGGTCTGTGATAAAAGGCCTTATTAAATACTGTATTGATTTATGTATGTCTGCAGGCAGATATAACCTTTAATAAGAAAAAACATAAAGGGAAGCAAAGGGAAACTGCTCAGAACCATGTCCTGTAGGTTCAGAGATAGAGAATTCAGTAGCACAGATTTAAATCGCCAAGGCAAACATACTCTAATATAGATGTTCATAGTGGCTGCCAACAGCTGAGTGATCTGAAAAACAATCAGCCCCTGGTTTTGTAATGTACATTAGGTGGTTGTTCTAATGTTCTCATGAAACTAATGTCCTAATACATTTTCTCCCTGTAGTGGGATATTTTCTACTCATGCCCCTATGATCCATAGAGTTTCCAATACTACCCTGCCGTCAGTCATGTGTAATTGATCTCTTGTCCTCTCTCTACTAGGGGATTGTATTTTCATTGGTTTAATTGATTTTATTGTTTTTAATGTTACATGCTTAGCACTACATGAGCAACAGCTAGTGTGTGGCATTTGCTTACCTGCAGAGATTTATCATGGCTCTGTGTTCCTGTCAAAGCTCCTTCAGGAGTTCCTCTTGGAAAATCTGCAGCAGAGCAGAACCCTACCCTGAGGTAAAGGTTTTGCTATGCCAAAGAGCAGAAGTGTGGTCCACGGTTCGTTCATTCCTTCAGACCTAAAGCTCCTCAGCTTTAGGCAATGCTTTAGACAAGAACTGCACCATGAGGGAGGTTTACAGCTTTTTACGGAGTTCGGATTAGCATTTATGAGTTTGGTTCTTTGGCTACAGGTCATTAACCCTGAAATATTAATTGGGTTTGTGACCATGCAAACATATGTTCCCCAGAACTGTAAAGCTGAGCAGTGATACCTGTGTTTTCATTTCAGTTCACCTGCCTTTTCATGGAGCAGTGTGTGATAAGGTAGCCTTTTCTTTCCCCCATGTTTTCTTTGCACAATGTCCTGTGTAGCCTGCCAGGAAATGCAAAGTCTCCAATTGAAATGAAAATAGAAGATTATTGACATATCATGGTTTAAGTGACATTTTTCATTCACTTTTGTCAGATGCGGTGTGTTTGCAGTAGTATCTTTGATCGTCCCAATCCCAAATAGCAGTGATCCAAACACAGTACACAATTCCTACATCTCTTTTATCCTGCTGTATTTATCAGCTTTCTTTGGTTTTCTTCAAACCTGTTTTCTTTGCCAGCTCTTGAAAAGAGTCTGGTGACAGGCAGTTTCCCTTATCTTTATTTAGATATTATTTAAATCATCCTATTTAGAGTTTTGATTTTAAGATAAAGCAGGTGGTCTGACCAGGCACAGGAAACTGTACAATTTTATTTTGTAAGTTAATATGAATAATGTATAACATGATTGTTATACAGTGATACAAGGGTTATTTGTTTATTCTCTAATGGAAAAAAGAAATTAGGTAGACTACTGTAAGCCAAAAGCTGGCATCTGCATTACTTTGACATTATGATAGGCCAGTAATTACAATTTGCCAGTAATTATCCATGAGCCTTGAGTAGGGGTATGTAACCAACTGGCATTACCAGGATTGGCTGTTTTACTGAGCTCACAGACAAGGAGAGGTGCACTTGGGTCTCCAACTTGGCTTGTTTTGACTAGATGTTAGTTCCAGCAGAAAAAAGGGTTCAATTAGCAAAGTTCTTTCAGGTCAAAGGAAGCACTTTGTCTCTTGGCTAGTAAGTATCATTGGTGGGAGCCAGGGAACAATGACGGTTTGTGGGTGACAGCATTAAGCAGTTCTGCTGTTGTGACTAACTCAGCTAGCCCTGGTTTAAGAATTGGGTCATACCTGATGGGAGACATTAGGTGGTTTGTTTCTGCTGGGTTTTATGCTCTTTTGTTTTGGAGAGAACCTCTGAGTCAAATAATTAAGGAGGGGGAAATCCCACCAACAATAAAACATGAAGTGGATCTTCTGTAATAGTTGCTGGCCACATGCAGAGGGCTGCAGGCACGTGTGCACACCGTGCTCCCACCTCATAGCTGCGTGGATAAGTACTTCTGTTATGATGAATGAACCATGCGTGGTATGTATTGCGTGTTACTCTGAGTCACGTTTTCTAGAGCTGAAATCTACATGAAGGACTTCCATCACTTCTGAATCGTGCCAGCACATGTATTCAGTTAACCAAGAAGTAGAAGGTTTTTGGTCCTTGTGTGTATTTTGAGGAAAAGCATGTTTCTTGTATGTGTATTCTCAGGTACATGTGTTGCCTTGTGAGTGGGGTGTTGAGTCTGGATTTTATTGAGAGGTTTTTTGTTTGCAGTGGGTCTTTGGGAAATCTGTGTGTTTTGATGAAGCTGTTCTGAAGCACTTTATTTGGCTTACGGTAAGGGCTTCTTGTAAAACACACAAACAAAAGCTTGCCAGGCACCAGAAGCCAACAGGATTTCTCACATCTACCTAGCTTGGAAGCACCGAGGGAGTGGAAGCAGGGAAGGAAACGAAGCCCTTCACAAGAGGGCAGTATGCAGCATGGACAAGAGTGACCCATTCAGCTCACTCCACTGTCATGACAATGGGGTGGGAAGGGAAAGAAATACAGTAGATGCCACTACTGGAGAAATTTTAAACATAGAAGAAAAATGACCAGGAAAAAATACCAAAACAGTTCACTATATTTACTAATAAGAGATTTACTTCTTGTCAACTCAAACTGATTGTACTTCACCAGTTTTTTGCCTTCTTAAGATATACTCTGTTCATTGTATCTTTGTGTTCAGAAAGCAGCTAACAAATTGCAGACATGGTTGAGATATGAAGAATAATGAGGAAACAGTATGCTTATTCTATATATGTGGTTCTTCACCTCTCTTAAGATGATGTAGAAAATGTTTCTCTCTGGTAGTATTCTCTTATTCAATTTAATATTGAAATACTTGTAAAAAAACCCCTTTTTCTTCTGGCACAGGTAAAAAAACTATTTTAAAAGCTTGCAAAGATAAATATTTAATACCCTAATGGGCATCACAGCACTTTCAACAAGATTCACAAGCATCTAATGTGCCAGAAACAATTCTGCCATCTTGAGATTAAATGACCTTAATAATTGCTAAAAAATATTTTAGTACCTCGTGTAGCCTTGAAGTGAAAAGCACCCCTGAGTGGTGACCCCTCCTTTGTTTCCTTTTTCACCTTCTCCTTCATCTCCCTTTAAAATCTGAAAGTCAGTGCTTTTGTGGGTCTCCAGCAGAGCTGTGTCAGGAAGCAGCAGTGTAGAATTTGAATATTGGTTTCCTTCTTGGCAAAGCAAAGAAAAAAAGTAGTAATACATCCACAAAAGAGAGATCTGAAGGCACAAGAGGCTTTAATTTTTTACCCACACTCACGTAGGGTTTCACACAATTTACAGAGTGTATGTGCTGTCTAATGCCTTAGATGAGATACATCAGTAGTGACTCGTTGGAGCAGGTGCCAGAGGTACAAGAGGCAGGCTCTTAGGCTGAGTTTCCTGCTTGGTGAAGTAGGGCAGATGGATGCATTGTGCAAGCTGAAAGAAGGCTGAAGAGGAGAGAACTTTTAAAGGGAAGGAGGGAGAAACACATTAATCTTTTTCCCCACTGGTGAATTTTATTCCTCCCTTAGTTTGCCGAAGTTGACATATTATGCGTATTTAAAATACCTTGGTGTTTTGGGTCTTGTTTTGAGGACAGTGTTTCCCACATGGCACCTCAGTGATGGTGTGTGAGCTTGATCTACTCAGTGACTTCACAGCACTTTTTAGAAGGCAGCAAATGAATATTCAATGTTAGCTTTTGAGCTCTGAAGTTGATATATTTACTGCATTTCAAGAAGAATGATTAATTGGTAACTCCAGCGTGGACCTGCTCTTGCTGCTCCTGGGCTGTGTGCCTGTGTGGGCAGGGTCCCACTGGAGGCAGTAGGGCTCCCAGCAGCCACCAGTTCCAGCATCCTTCAAGCAGCTCCCAGGATCATTGCCTGCTTTCCCAAGGACCATCAGGATGCTCCTGTCAGCAAAGAACATTCTGTGGCACAAGGCAACAGCGCTGGACAATGAGTGTTGGTCTTTGCAAGGTCAAAATTGTGCTGAGTACTTAACAGGGAACTGGATTAACCGAAACAATCGCAAGTCAGTTTGCCAGAATAGCATAGCATTCCAGGACAGCCTAACATTTTAGAAGAAATGTATGAATAACACTGAAGCAAACAGGGGTGCCAAGGACTGAGAACTAACTGACATCAATACTTGATCCATCTTGGCAAGGGAAGGCTTGGGGTGAAAGAACAGAGATGTTACACAATGGCAGGTTTTCAGTTATTAATTGTAAATTGTCTTGCTTCTACTTTTGGAACTTGTGCCTGCTGAGTCCTGCACCTCTGTAGACGTTTTCATGGTTGCCAAAGAAGATTTCGATGTAAGGAGTGAGAGCAACTTCGTGTCAGTGCTAATGCACTATATAATCACTGACTTGAGCAAAGAGTCAGAGGGAAACCAGAGCTCAGAGATCGGGTGGGTTTTGATTTGGCAGCATTTCATGGTGGTATCTGTTGCCATAGTAAATACCTAGAAGGCAGCA
>NW_009918627.1:132281-135435 GCF_000696875.1 Nestor notabilis
ACCGTTTGGTGTGTCTATTAAGGAGGTACAGCAGTCAGTCTGTTGTGCATCCGTCACTGGTGGTGCATTGCCATTTGAGAGCGAGATACCCATACTGTTCTCTGGAGGAAATCTTGGTCTCGTAGACAAACTCCTATTCACTTAGTGTGAGGTCTGTATGTCACTCACCATAAAGCCTGAGAGCAAATGTGCAGGGTTTTTTCCAGAATTAGTTTTTTATTCTCCAGTAAATGCAGGGTAGAGATGGTGGCATTCCATTTTTCCCATTTAGTTTTGTTTGCAAAAAGCACCATATGTGCCAAGTAATGTTGCCTTGGCTTGTTCTGCCAACTGAGAACTCTGGTTGGCTAAACATCTTTCTGCTAGAAAACTGGATAATTAGATTGTTTTATTTTAAAGGTAATTTGTAATTTCTTCTAGAAAAAGCCTGCTTTCCTCTTATGATAGCTTATCTTTTTGTTAGTGCTTTGAGTTTGTTATTGTTTGCTACCTTCATTAAACTTACTGCAGAAATGATTGCTGCAATCCACAAAAAAGAAAAAACAATTTTCTGGTTAAAAGCCAGGCAGTGAGTGTGAATCTCACAACAGACATAATCCGATAGTATATTCTTTCTTTTCAATTAGATCTCTAGACACTAGCTAAAATTTCTATTCTACTGTATCTATAGTTGTGCTTTTTCCTTTATAGTTATGTTTTTTTCTTTATTTCTCTGTGTTTTTATATGTCCTACTATTTACTGCTCCCTTGTTTCCTCCTTTATATAAACAAAAGTATTTTATTGTAAATCATTACTGTTACCTCCACAGGTATCTTTCCTGACAAGTCATATATTCTTCTTTGTTCCTTCAAATGTTTTCACCTTGCCATTCTCAAATTATATCTTAATTTACTTATCTTTGAATGTAATCTCATCTAAAAGTCTTGATTTTGTTCCTCTTCTAGCTGGGGATCTTTAACCTTAACTGTCTAGTTTCTGTTGCACAACGAGATTTTCATAGCTGGATACAGCAGTGTGTTGTGTACTCCAATACATCTTCAGATGTTTTCTGGTTTCTTTTTAGTGCTTTGCTGTGCGATCCCTGGGCTGGGTAGAAATGGCAGAAGAAGATCTGGCTCCTGGAAAAAGCAGTGTTGCTGTGAACAACTGCATCAGACAGCTCTCTTACTGTAAAAACGACATCAGAGACACTGTTGGCATTTGGGGAGAGGTAAGAACAGGGTGAACTACTTCTCTTGGAACATTCCTCTCATGTCAAAAACATCTTGAAAGAACAACTCTGTAGGCAAATATGTCTATGCTCTGTGTCTGGGACTTCCCTATCCCAGCTGGCACTGCCAAGAAATGTAAAAGGGCTCAAGAAAAGTGCTGCTGTTTTTGTTCTAAACTCATCAGGACAGCAGCCACAAAGATCTCACCTTCATGTTTTTGTCCCTGCTGGTATACACCTCTGGAATGACAGTGTTGGAGTCACCCAAGCCAAAATCAGTGGAGTCTTTGTCCTGACCAAAGGTTTGAAAGCGGTGCTTTGGAAAAGCATTTTCAGAGGTTTCAGAGACAAAAGGGCTTTAAGGAAACCCAGACTGGTGTGGCCTGTGCTTTTGAAATGTATGTGAAGACAGAGACAGATGGACGGATGCCGTATTTTACGATGATTATTTATCAGTGTTGCAGAAGGAAATTAATTCCATGTCATCAGTCTCTCTGTTGGTTCCTCTCCAGTAACTCTTGAATCTGTTCACCAGTGCCATCCAGTTTTGAAGGATGCCAGATTCTCACACATTGAGGGAAAAAGAGAGCCCAGCTCTCCTCTTTCTTGGTTTGTTGATGGGTCGGTGCACCTTCATCAACTGAACCATGCAAGATCTGTGCTTCTTTCTGAGTTGGCAGGAAAGACAGGATAATGCTGTGTGAGCTCAGAGGGAAACATGATGGAGGAAGCTTGAGGTATTGTGGTGTCAGAAATAGGTGTCTAAAATTGATGGAGTGGAAGGTGTGAAGGGATCAGTCAGTGAAACAGGAAGAAAGAAAAAGGTAGGGTTATAGTGGTGGGACGTCTAGGTGACATAGGACACAAATCCATAGAAAAGTATCATTATTCAATTGTTCATGGAACAACTTAAACTTCATCCAAATCTTATTCTCCACCTCTCTCCTGACATGTTTTCATGAGGTTACACTAATGTGGATTTACTACACACAATCTGAATGCCAAAGTGACGTTAGAGTGAATGTTGGAACCTTCACTTGTGTGATCTAAGAGAAACAGCACTGCCAAACAGAAGAGGAATTAAAAGAAAGACTTACCTATTTCAGTAAAAATTTTATGAGAAATATCCTTCAGTATCCCAAGTTACTGTTGCAGTCCAAGGCTTGAGTCAGTGTCCTGGCTACAGCCACAACAGTGCAGAGACGCTTCAGAGAAGCAACTGGGAGAAAGTGCCTGTTTAAAAATTAGAACTGTGTTTTGAGGAACACATTTAGAGTGTCTGTTTAAAGTAATTTCAGAAGGGGTTTTCTATGTAAGAAATACGTATTGTACATATAAATGAATAAGATAACATTGGTCTCCTTTTTCTTCTGGGAACAGTTCTATTTAGTTAATACAGCTAGACAAGCAATTAGAGATGTGTCGGTCATGGACTTTGGACTTACTGCTGACACTGGGTTGAAAATACCCAATGTCTTTTACATGTGTGTAATCCCATCCATTTTTCAGATGACAGAACTTTGATCAACTTGAAATATACTTTTTACTTCAACATTGTGTGCTTTGTTTTGGTTTAAGAGTTAATGTTCACATTCTTCCATATTTCTTGCTGTCAGTCACATTGTTCTGTGTTGGAAACCCTCTCAGGTTTTCAAGCCAAAGTGGTGAAAAGTTTTGGTATTCTTGAATGAAAGTTTAATTAAGAATGTATTCATAAAAAAATATAAAAAATAGGCCTGACAAAACAATGAGGCACTGTGCTTGGATAGGTGGCCCCTGAAGTGTATTGTCTTCTTGATTTTTAAAAGAAATCATTACAACCAACCACGTTTTTCTGCTGGCAGTGTAATGCTTCAAGAGTGATTGGAAGAGACGTATTTTAGAGAGGAACCTGAAAAAAGTGTGCTTGTCACTGATGTAGCAAATGCAGCACATACAGCAGG
>NW_009918627.1:135466-148236 GCF_000696875.1 Nestor notabilis
AGCTAGAACTGATGACTGCAGAGACAGTTTTAAGATTGGCTAAAGATTTATTTTAGCTGGAATGTAGTGAAAGTGAAATTTGTGCTGGGACCATCCCCAAGTTCTCATGATTTCAAAACACAAAAAACCCCACACCCTGAGTAAAACACTGACCCTGTTGCAGAAGCTTTGTCACTGGCTTTAAGGTGGGATTTCATGCCCTTTGCTCCCTTCCAAAAGAAATTCCCTGTAAGTTCTTATATTCCATGGTTCTGTAGTAAAATCTAAGAAGAAAAACTCATCTGTTTGTGTTGCCACTTCACCATGCATTCTATTCATGTATACTACAAATTCACTTACATGAAAAAGGATCATTGTTGCCATCGACCTATATGCTGCCATTTATAACACTTCCGTCAAGGACTGTTGGGGTTGAGCCTACCTTCGTTGTTCACTTTCTCCATGTGGCTCTTCCCTTTCCTCATCTTGGACCATCAGGTCCCTGCAGCTCTCCAGGAGTCTGAGACACTGAGGCCCATGTTCAAGCTCCCATTCTGTCTAAATAATTTCTTCTTGCCCTATACAGTGGTTTTATCTCTAAAATAGCTTTTGTACAATAAGGCAACAAAACATAGCAAAATATATTGCTTCTGACTGCGGCCAAGCTACCCCTTGAGCATTGCAAGGATAATTTCCTACGATTTATGTTGCTTATCTGCCTATTCTCCAATCTTTTCCAGCTAAGTTGTATTCAGTTTTATTACCCTAATCCCAGTGTATTTTGAAAATGAACAGATTTTACTTTCTTTTAATAATTTCATTCTGGAACAAATACATAGGTAGAAAATGGGTCCAAAAAGCAATCTTTGTGACACTTGGTAACATTCTTCACACAATCTGTTTACTGCTTCTGTTCTCTGAGCAGATTTCTCACCCTTTTTCTTTGTGATGACTGTTTTCTGTTTGGTTTCCTTAGCCATCCTGGCCTGCCTGGTGTCATCCTGGCTTTTGTTTTTTATCACCCATGTTTTTCTTTCTGTATGCCACAAGCATCTCAATGCTGCTGATTCGACCATTTCCATGCATGGTTATAGCAGCTACATCTGTTTCTGCTTTTCTAGGAGCAGCCCTTGTATCCAGCCTTGCATCTCAGCTACAGCTGTACTTTTTTCGTCAGGCAAAATGTTCTTGTGTTGGCACTGCATAACCAGCCCATGTCCCCTACCTCTGCATAACCCCTCTCAGTGCTTGCGCTACCAGCTCTGTGTCACAGTTCCCCTTTGAATCCCTGTTAGGAGATTTGGGGGTGCGAGGTGATCAGCAGTGCCCGCTCCTTGCTGTCTAGCCTGGAAACCCTGGACGCAGGCCATCCCAGGGTGGTGTGAATGTATGTCTTAGACACAAAATTAGATGTCGTTAAGATCCGAGCCACTGTAACCAAGCGGGAAGAGAGTTTCTGTGTCACTGAGGTGAAGAAAAAGGTAGTTGTTGAAACGTTTGTCAGTAGGAAGTCAGACCCTTTCCATGCTTCATGTTCATTTATAGATTCTGGCACAATAGAAAGGAAATAAATTACTCTGTATCTAGCTGATAGCTTTTACCTTCTTATCAGCAGGAGCTTGTCTTACATCTTGCAATAGACTTACATGATTTTTGTGGGATTTTGTGTTCTGCATAGTAGGTGTACAGTCCCTGAGAAGAGAGCTATTAGATATGATAAAAGAGGTAGCAGACCTTCTTCAAATACTAGGTATAGGAGGAAGATTAGCATTTGTGAATTAGCATCAAAAGAAAAAATTGCTTCTATAAATTTGTTTCCTCTAAGGGGAAAAAGCCTTCTCCTTGTTCTTACATGCGAGAAGAATTAGGGACAAATCCTGGCTCCAGGATTCTGCAGTCACTGGCAGAATTCACATTTGTGTCTTAATGCTAGGTTTTTCCCCTTTAATTAATGTTTCTTCAAAGAGTATTCTATAAATCCTTGACATGTACAAATTGCTGTCTGTTCCCATGACCCATTAGTTAAGGTTTATGGAAACAAAACACATTGTTTGAAGGAAGAAACTCTGCCTCCAGAGTACAGGTTTTGATGTAAGCTATTACTATTAAGACAGTTCTTGACTTCTCATATGTTTGAAAGAATTTACTGGAGAATGGTAAACGCATAATTTGTTGAATAACTTGGGGTTGAATGAGTCAAGCAGTTGCAGTTAAAAGACATCAAAGCTTTTTGGGATCGTTTAAAAATATAGTGGTAGCAAGACACCCTCTTGGATCTTTTTCACACCAGAAGCAGATGAACTTGTTTTCAATTAGTCTTGGAACAAATGGAAACTTAGAGTAAATTAAGCAAGTCTAAACTGCATAGGCATAACACACACTGATCTCAGTTTGAGAGGGGGATGTACTGTGTAACTGTACTTTGTCTGGGGTTGCAGGGCAAAGACATGTACCTTATACTGGAAAATGACATGCTGAACCTGATCGATCCCATGGACCGCACAGTTCTTCATTCGCAGCCCATTGTGAGCATCAGAGTCTGGGGCGTGGGGCGTGACAACGGCCGGTGAGTCTTTGCTCTCCTTATCCCTCTTGACTTGGTCCTATTTCTGGCTGCTGATAGAAAATACACATGCACCTGAAGCAAGGATCAAACCTGTTCTTTTGTTTGAGTAATTGTGTCCCAGGGGCTAGGAGGAGGTGGGTAAATTCTTCTTTTGCTTGCTGGCATTTTTTTTTTTAGATCTCTCCTGTTCATGGTGCACCACTTACGTGCTGTTTAATAAACCTATACTGAGCAAGCCTATCAGATTATTTCATCGGGGTGCATAAAACTGCACATGCAACATTATTTTGTTTTAGGGATTTATATAATACTTGTTTAATGTAAAACCATGTGTTCAAATATGTCCCCTTGTATGTTTCTTCTGGCTATGCGAAAGAATGCCTTCCTGCTGGTCCAAGTTAAATGTGCTATTTTGATTCTATGCATGTTTTCTACTTTCTTGAGATATTTGATTTAACAGAGAAAAAAGTAAGATTGAGGGAAAAGTAATGTTTTTAAGCCATAACTATTGCTTAAAGATCTTGATGTAAGACAATTCTGAAGGGTGTACAGACAACTGAGGTTTGTCCCTGAAACCTGACTGCCTGTGAGCTGAAGTTCTTCCCTGCCACAGGGAGCAACCATGGGCGTATGCTAAAGGCCTTCTTGCCCTGGAGGTAGTCTTTCCTTAATGTTCCTTCCTGACCCATCATCTTTTGGTAACATCCTTCTTTGTCATATAACATTGCTGTGGGAGCAGGATTGTGAAGGTGACTGACACGGAGCAGGACAGCGAACTGTCTCCCTGCCTCACTGAGCATTTTGATGTATCAAAACCATTGCCATTCACATTGAGTAATTCCAGGTTCTTCAGGCAGTATCCATCCTGATACATGGGTAGTAAGAATTGAATAACGTTAATGAGCTGCTGTGGTCTGTGTCCATGTTTGATTATTGAGATATTTGCAGTAATAAGGTCAGGTTTTTTTGAGGGGGGTTTGTCTCTGACTTTTGATGGAAAATGACATTTTAGACCGGAGTAAATCTTTCCCAGCTTTTCTGAAGCTTCTTTAATCTCTCTCACATACACACACATACACCCCCCCCACCAAGTTTCTGGTTATCTCTGGCCAAATTTCCAAAAGGAAAGGTGACCCAGTTCCATCTTTCTATATTTTTACTTCTGTAAATGACTGATGGTTTATTTTGTTTTCTTTTTTTACTGTATTTCACTTTCATTTGTGCAGATTTTTGAGAGATCTGAAAGGGGCAAATCCAGTTTGAAATGGTGAGAAGTAAAAAGATTTTAACTTCTTATGAATAAACCCTTACAGTGCTTTGTTTGCCTTGGAAAATGAGTGCAGTACACATTTCTCTTCAAGTTACATTTTGTAGTAGCTTGTTTTGGTCAGGAAATGGAGCCTCATAAAGGGGCACCTAAATGTGATGCAGCTTTACAGGATAAGGGAAGTCAACTTCGCTCTTTGTTAATTGTTTTAGAGTATTTATAGGTCTGTTTCCCAATATTTATGTTTCTTTGGAAAATAAAGTCATTCCATTATGTTGTCTGTAAAATATGCGAGTCACATTTCTCCAGGCTGGGTACCTTCTGCTCCTAAAGACAGAACTGGTCATAGAAACATCCATGTTTCTTGCTGCTAGAGAACATGACTTGTCTTGACTGGTTGCTGTGAATAACAGCAAGAAATAGTTTATTGAAGGTTTAATATATAAATACACAATCAATACCAGCCTTAATATTTCATTTGCTGACACAGTGATGTTCTTAGTTGCTTCTACCAAAATCTACTTTTTTATCATCAGTTTGATTTCAGAGCTTTCCTGTTCTTAGCCTTTCTCAAGTATTTTCATAAATGCTTCTACAGAAATTTTGTGTCCAGTCAGGGCTGGAGCCCACTCTTACTGAAATTTAACTTTATTGACCCATTAAAAATAAAATAAAAAGACTAGGAAAAGAGTTAGCCATTATTTGTAACTAAACTCAGACTGGATGTGATAGTAAATAGCAGAAGATCCAAAAGACAAGCTGAAAGAACGAATTTATGATTGAGTAATCAGATGTACAATGTCATTTGGGCATAGAGAGGTTCAGTATAGGAAACATGCTTTGAAGGGTAGCATAAATGATGTAGCATTTGCTGAAGAAGTACTGACACACAAGAAAAAAAGCATTTGGTGACAGGAGAACCCAAGCTGAGAAAACCATACTGTTGAGCTGGAAATTGCACGGCATCTCTTTTCATGTATACATTAGCATGCAGTACTTGGGCTCATCCTGGTAAGATTACCTATTGGTCCTGAGGTGAGAAACACCAGAGCCACTCACTGATTGCAAAGCAGCTTTCCATGAGTTTGCCATCATCAGAGAAAAGTGAGGGGATCACATTGCTGCTTGGATGGATGAATTGTCCAGGAAGTTGATGAAATCACGGTTTCTGGGATGAAGCTCTTCCAGAAGTTGTTGCACACAATTTATTTAATTAGCTGCATCTTCTGGCCCAAGAGCCTCTATAATATATTGGATTTGTTGTGAAAGGCAGTGTTTCAATTTTAAAATACTGTAAAATGTGTATTTTCCTCTATTTTGAGCTTAAAGAACCCCATAACAATCTGCAGGCCCTCCTCTTTAACTCTGTTTTGCTTAATAGTAATTTACTCGGGTAGCTTTTGCTTTGGAAGATGAAGAGGTTTTCTAATGACACCTGACCAGATGATTCTCTAAGCTGTGCAGTAATGAAAGATTGATGAAATACAGGGATCTGCTGATAAAAGTTTAATCTGAGGATGTGTCTGCTACCTCACCTCAGGCAGAAACATCCTCTGAGAAGCTGTAATCACTTTCTCCATACGTGACACTTTTATCTTGACCTCTACAGTTCTGTGATAAGTAAAGGCTTCATTGTTTTGTTGGCTTAGGCTGTGTGGTGATTCTGTGTTTCAAAAGGTAGCATGCCTTGGTTTCAATTAATCAGCAGAACATGATTGACTTTAAGAAGCACCTTCACAAGATCATGATCAAAAGCAGGTTCCCACAATTTGGTGGTTATGCATGTACATATGAGTACGTATATATGTAGGCTCTGAGTTCCTGTGTTTGATACGTATATATGGGCATTGAAAGAAAATAAATATACTGTATCTGTCCAACTGTTTGGCAGACTTGATTTCTTAGGCGATACTGTGTCATTTTTAAAAGTGAAAGCCTCTGTACTGTGTCGAGTTGTCTTCTCTTGCTGTACTGAAAACAGAGCCATGACAATTCATTTAGTATTATATGTAAATAAGAAAAGTCCTCACACTTGTTTAAATAGTTTGATTTCAAGATCACTCAGGTCATTGTTGCTTGGAGGGTTGGTGGTATCACAGGTGTATTAGTGAACAATTGTTAGTGCTGTGTTTGCTTCTTAACAAGCCATCCATGACATGTTTTTCTCTGGGCTTTAAAATTATGTTGTAAAATAGAGCCTACTGAAGCTATAAAAGGATTGTTCTTTTCATTTGCAAGCTGCAGGACTGTACATTAATCATTCCTCATGTTAGGTTTTGTCTCCCCTTCTTGACTGGTGGTGCATGCCCTTTGCTTTCTGAGCAGCTCACTATCAAGGAAAAGAGAAAAAGTAGTGGCCCATCAGTGTTGCTAAAGAGTTTCCGTTAGCACATTTTCCTCAATCCTGCTTTATCTTTATTGCTCTTCCACTAATTCAAAGCCTACCTCAGCTTTTAAAACCTCCATGGGACTTAAATTGCCTAAAAGAGCAAGGTTTCTTCTCTCCTGGTATCTCCATACAACAACAGTATATTCCAGATGAAAAATTCAGTGGTTATCTGGCCAGGAGGGCTGCAGGTGGGTTCAGGAGACAGCTTTGATGGGGCTGAATATGGAACTGGTTACTAGATGTTGTGGGCACATGGCATGTTGGACAAAACATGTAGCATGTGACTGTTCATGCAGTAGCTTTGTCACCACATAGTGCAGGTTTGCTTTCTCTGTATAGTTTGTGTGTTTCCCTGGTTGGCTTAGGAGGAAGCATGGTTGCTCTTGTTTTTAAGTGGTGGAGAGGCAGATTCTCTGATATTAGTGTTTTCTGATTATGAGGCTTTCTGACTAGACAGTGTGAAAGCATTGCACTCCCTCCTCTGCTCTAATAATGCCCATTTTGTCAGGTGATGGTGGTGGGGATCTCTTCATCTCTATGAATGTCCATTGTCCTGCTTCTTTGAACTGCTGCTGGTTTTCTGCTACGTAGACATCATGGAATAAAATGAGGCTGGGAATCAAAATAGGAAGAAAGAGAGAACAACTGGATTAAAGAAAGATGGGACAATGCATGCACCAAAGATGAGGCTCAAGCTGCCTCTGAAGGGGAGAGCAGATAGCTAAATGAATAGACACCCCAAGACAGGTGGACATAATCCTCTAAGACTGGCAGAGAAGAACATCCTAACAACAAAACAGAAATCACCTGAGCTCTATTATTTCAGATGTTAAGGCAAGAGCTGAGAAAATTATTGGAGTGATGTGAGAGAGAAAATGGGACAAATCTGTGGAAAATGAGGAGGAAATGGTGTGAAGTGGTGGTTCAGATTCCTCAGAATATGGGGAGTAAAAATAGGATATTATCTTGCTGTTTCAACAGCTAAATGAAAATGGCCTGGTTTCAGATGTAACACCTGCACTGTCCACTGACTTCTAGTGTCTTTGAAAATCAAATGTCTAAATGCAGATGTAGGAATCTTCCTCTAGACATCCAGAATTGGAAATTTTCACTTGAGCAACAAAGCTACAGCAGGTTAAATGTTTCCTTTTTAGCTCTTGAGTGCATGTCAAGTTAAGAGCAGTGGGCATGTACCTGAGTGAGGGCTGATTTGTTAGAGGGCATAAAAGGGGTGAGTGGGGAGTGTGACAGCTGTGCTGCAGGTCAAGTTCTTGTCTCCTGGGGTTACATTCTGTATTTCCTAGCTCAGATTGTGTTCTTACAGATATTACCTGGCTTGAGCTCCAGAACATGTCTGTCACATGGACCTGAGATTTTAGGAGGGATACCTAGCCTTAATTAGGCAATTAAAAGCTAAGAGAAGTATGGACAATAAATTCAGGTTTGGTATAGTTGGGATATCCCATTGAAGCTATAATTTGTCATTCCTCTTTTCAGAAAATATTTTGTATACAAGCAACACAACATCAGGCTTCAGTGATGCAGTGGCTCATAGCTGCATTGTTCAGGCAGGTGTTTAAAGTCTCTCTGGATTGCCTTCCCTTTGCGATGATGGTTGAATGTGCTATGAGATTGAGTCTTTCTCTGATTCCATGAGAGAAGCTTATCAAGCTGTGCAAGATAATGAGTAATAAACTTTCTCTCCTGCATTAAAGAGACATGGTCAAGAAAAGCAGGAAATAAAAGAAATTAAAACTGAGATGGTGTTTGCCCCTACTCTTCTGTAAAGATAACACCCTCCAAGGAATGTGTAATTCTAGCTGAACTCTGAGACACCATTAATCAGTATTGCCTTTTCCCCTTGGTTCCTGTAACCTTGGAATAAGGACAAAACATACTGTAAGGAATCATGTAAATGGGGCACAGGTGAGGGATTACTGGAGGAAAAGGATTTTACTGGCTTTCCTGATCCATATTCTTAGCTGTCTCTTTTAGAGTAATCTTTTGCTTTCTCCTTTTCCCTAAGCCAACTTCATCTGAATATCCTTTTCTGTATGTTTTAGTAGCACTTTCCTTCTAGTTTAGGTGATTATTTATACAAAACTTCCCATTTATATCCATAAGGTGTGACATTATTGTTTGCAAGTGCAATGTGTTCTAGGAGAGGGTAATAAAACAATGCAGCTGTGAAAGGGGAAATCCAGTCAAGCTTAGAGAATTAATATGTTTTCAAGCAAATATGGTTAAGTGGGTGCAAAAAGCTCTGTGTGTGCATTCATACTTTGATTAATGAAACTGAGTTGGTTTAGTTTCAGGATTTAACATGAAAGACATGGTAGACTGAAGTTGCATTGAAATAGGCCTGTATTAACTTGAAATTTCAGCACACACAGTTTTGCACCAATGAAGGGTTTTGTATCAATAGCGGCTTCAAATGTGTAAGGGCAACATCCCTCTGTTTTTTGCCTAATGCCACTAATGAGATGGAAAAATGATTACATGTGACAGTGAGGGATTTTTCTGTGTTACAGGTGAGGCCTGCGAGCAGCTCAGGTGCTCATGAACAACGGATTCACGCTTTGAGAGCAGCTCAGAAAAAACGATATGCTTAGGGGGAATTTTGGCCATAGATATTTGGTCACCTTTGAAAAGTTTAAATGCAGAAACAGCAGCTGAGAAGCGTAGCAGCAGCAGCAGATTAGCATGAGTGCAGAGAAGTCTCATGGAGCAAGGGAATTGGGACAAACACAGAAGAGGAGAATTATAAGGATTTCTGTGAGAGTGGGACAGTAACAGAGAACCTCATCAAGGAGAGCTCAGGGTAGTGCTGGGGCATTTGCTTGTAAAGAAGTGGGGAAAACAGAAGGAGGCTTCCCTTCTTATTAGGAAAAACAACCAACTAACCATTTAAAATGTATCACTTGCTCTGGTAGCAGTTTGAGCGTGGCAATGAATGCTTAGTCACCTTAAGCAGAACCCTATTTAAGTATTTTATTGTAGAATGTCTTCATTAGTCTATTTTCAGGAAATAATAGAACATTCTGCATATAATTTGGGAACTGTATCTTGTGTTTCTTCTGGGAGGAAGGCTTTTTTTAAACAGCACTTGGAATTTTTCAACTGTAAAGCTTTCAGTTGCAACAAATAGTGTCTAAACCTGGACAACAAATAACCACTGTGATGTAGGCAGGTTGTCTCAGTTAATAAAAATATGGCATATTGACTGGGTCCCTGGCTTAAAGACTTTCTACAAATCTGTGCTAGAAAATTTCCTTATATTCCCTATGATTTCACCTATTAAACTCAAACACTTAAGGATATAACTACAGTAATCCATCAGCTTGAGTGGCTATTGCACAGGTCCCTGGAGAATAGCCTGAGATGCCTGTGAAAGTATCTGCAGCTCAGGAGAGCTACTGCCTGCTGGTTTGGGGAAAATCTGATGTTTTCTTGTATTATTCCTTTCACTGTATGTTAATCAAGCAGATGCTACATCCAGGCTGTATTCCTATATTTAACTGCTGCTTTAACTCCATGGCAAAACAGTGATGAAAGTGATGCAAAAAGCAGCTGCTCTCCATCTCTGTAGCTGTGAACAGAGACCATGTCCCTCCCTGGCTCTCCACAGCCCTCGTTGTTTTCAACACCCAGTTAGAAGCTTTGGTCCTAAGTGACAGTCAAAGGTGGTTTTAACTTACCTTATTTACTTTGCCTGGGCATGCACTTGGGTGCATACACAATCTGTTGGTTTCTTTCAGCGGAGGCTGTGCTAGCAAAAAATAGCATCCTCCTCCCAAACCAGTTGGGGTTGACTGAAGGTGCCTGCCTTTCACCACCTTCATCTTCAGCAGCACTGAAGTTAGACTTTTAGTTTCACATCTTTCAAATTATGTCAACTGTAGGGACTGTGTATAGAAGGAACCACCTGTGGAATGAAATTTCTCAAGTGAATTATGTTTTGATAGTCTTCTGAAGGCTGTCAAATAATGTCAATTCAGTAACATTTTTCTTAAAAAAAAAAAACCAACCCCAAACCAAAACTTTACTGTATTCTTTCACTCTTATTCAAGACCTTGTCCAGCATAAGCTCTCTGTAGCATATGAGAGAAAACCAAATTAGTGACTAGTGATTTCACTTTGCTAATTTAATGTATATTGAAGCTGGTTCAGTTACTAATAAGGTGGGCATATACAAAACCTTCTGAGAATAAAAGCCACAGGGAGCATAGACCACTTGTTGAGGTTTAAACCCAGCAATGTTTTAAGAAAATTTGTGCTGAGAATGGTTACAAGCACCATGCTGGCTGAGATGTTCCATACAGCTCTTTGTTACCTTCATTATAGTATGTTGGTATGAGCAATAACAGACTTTTCTGTTGTGTGGTGGCTTGCTTGCAAGGGTCAACCTCTCATATGTATTTATTAAGCTTATTGTTTCCTATTGTAGGCAAAAATTTGACTCCCTAAAAATTATTACTATACTGTGCAAATAATTTCTGAAAAAGTAATTCAGAGGAGAAAATTTACTGTGTAGTGGAAAAGGTTTCATTCAGTTCTCTGTGTTATGCTACTTAATATAATGTGGGACATTAACAGCTTTCTAATTTAAAAAATCATAAAGCAAAAGTACGTCCAGAAAATGATCTGCTTGTAGCTCTTCTTCCTGTCTGAACAGCTGATGCCTGTACTGTACCTGCAGGTTAGAGGGAGGTATGGTGATTCTATATATGCCTTTACTGTGTAAATATTTATATCCACCTATATAAACACGCTTTCCATGTTTGCATCAGTGTTACACTCCTGATATCAAGAGAAATTGTGACATAACTATGTATTTGTAGACCACTGAAGGTCTTCTGGAGTTTGGTATATGCTATAGTAAGAGAAGGTCCAAATTTTGTCCTGTCTCTTTAAGCACAGTCACTAACTTGACTGAACTGCACTAGTATAATCATTTGGAATGTACCTCTAAAATATAAGAAGATGCTCTTGCTGTCAGCTTACCACTTCAATTATTTACACATCACATCTGTCTTGGGATGCTTTTCCACATTTGCTACTAGCTGATTGCAATTCAAATATTTATATGTGGTGCATCTTTATGTATATCATCTACTGTCTTGCCCATTACATGTATATAGAAGGCCTTTTCATTTCAGGCTTTTAATTCTGAGGGTAGTATGTTGGCCTCTTTCCTTTCATTAACTCCACCAGGGAAAAAGGCCTTAGCGGTATTCAGCACAATTTGCCCTCCGGCAAAGGAGGTAGATCACCTGCTGAAGTCTTTGATTGGTGCAGATTGATTAGCAGAAACTTAAACACAAATTTGAGCAAACTAAAAGATTTTTTTCAACAGGTAATTCAAGTGTCTTAAACATTTACGGTTTGTTTTTTACCGACTCATTTTTCTATTTAGAAACAGTGTTACGTGAACGTTGTATTTTTTTGAGAAGAAAATTGTATTTAATGACATTGAAAAATCTGTGCATTATATCTCTTGTGATTGTCATAAACGAGTGAGCCACTCTCGTTTCAAAACATGAAATTTATTGAATTGAGCAAGCGGTAGCAGATAAAAAACAGCGCTGGGTGCGCTGAGGAGTCCCCGCTCCACGCAAGACGCACACCAGGCCCCTGGGAGGCTGTCCCTTATACCTCTCGATTTTGGCTTCTGCCAATCCTGTTCTCCCTTTTACCCAAATATTTTGGCTTCAGCCTATCCCGTTATCTCTTTTGCCCAGATATTAACGTGGCTCCTTTCCATTGGTTCCTTTTTGTTGCTGGGGTTTCATCATCGAGAAGCTTCGAGGAGTTTCGAGAAGTTTCTCTCATTAGGCTAACCACTCCCTCAACCTCCATTCCTTATGTGGTTATAAGCTTTACAACATTCTGCAACAAGATACGGAGTCGAACCACCCAGCCCCCCTTCCTTTTCCTTCTCTAAAAGCATTTATCCTACTTTAATAAAGCATACTTTTCATAATAGGACAATTGACTTTCCCTTTCCCTTCACAAAGAAAAAAAAGATGTTTCACAAAACAACAGTTACAAAGAGTTTCTTAAAGTATAACAAGCAACACTACCCCTTAAACCTTTTGATGAACAAACCTCACTTATCACATGATGGTCTGCTTCACATAAATGCTCTTCATCTTAATGCAATAAAATAATTCAAATTTATAATTTGAATCATGCATAAAACATAGATCTCAATTGTCTCTAAAATGTCAATGTTTTACTTCTTTAAGTTCCCCTCTCCCCGCCTTGATTAGTTTCAAAGCTGGCTGGGTGTACACATGGTACCCCCTGAGTCTGACCAAATTCCACTTATAATTCCAAAAAAAATGGGAAGTTTTTTATTAACTTCACATGAGTTGGATTAGTCTATAACTTACAGATGTGGACCTGGAATACCAGTATACTGCTCAGCAAAGTGATTGTGATATCTCTGGGAGCGGCAGGATGATGTAAATGCTCTTTACTTTAGGCAGGGCTAGGCTTCTTGTAGAAGAACAAAATAGCAGGTGGAAAAGTAAGGAGCCTTGTCGTGGTTCAAGCCCAGCCGGCAA
>NW_009918628.1:0-11527 GCF_000696875.1 Nestor notabilis
ATTAATATATATTTTTATATATATATTTATATCTATAAAAACCAGTGTTATGTATGTGTATGTATCAGTAAGTTCCTTTCAAGTCACTATTTTTGACCTTTTTACATTGAAGGATCTATGAGCAGCTGCCAGAGGTGCAGAAGAAGCGAGAGGAAGAGAGGAGGAAAATGGAATACAACTCCTATCGACTGAAGGCCCAGCTTTACAAAACAGTAGGTGTTCTGCTCAAGTGTTTACACTAGAACATTTTAGACCTCTTTTTGAGGTCACAAACACTATAGAACTATTTACTACATGTTAATTATGTGGCATTATTTTGCAGCTCTAAGTGGTTCGGATATATTGGCATTTAATCAGGGTCAAAGCAGTCAAGCTTAACATGACTTGGAACATAAAATCCCCCTGAAATCCTTTCCATACACAGGGTGTATGGAAAAAAGACAAGGAAGCCTGTTCCTGATTAAAATGTACAAAAAAGGTCATGTGGAGAGTCTTGAGGGCAGCACAGAGAGATCATGGAGCATGTTTAAAGAAGGATCATGCTTCCTTGAACTGAAGGTTGCTGGTTTTGCTCTCATGTGTAAGCTAAATCCACCTACAGCAAGAGCACAATTCACAGCTAACTTCACAGCCATGGCTAACAAAGCCTGGAGTTGTCATTCCTAATTTTGCTCCAGTGGAGAATTGGCAGTCCTGGTGGGAATTTGTTGACTTTGGGGGCTGTGGATTTCACCATTAAGTGTTTGTTCAGCTCATGGTGTGATCTTACCACACTGGCACTTGATCAGCCAAGGATCTCCTCTGTCTGGCAAGCGTAGAATAAACCAGTTTCCCTCAGCATGATGCAACTAACTTTGAACCACAAACACTTACCCAGCAGTTCCAGAGCAGTTTCTGTGCTGAGGCCTCACCACACAACCAGCAGCAGAGCAAAGGTGAGGTGAGCACTCCAGGGTTTTGGTGAGCAGGAGAAGCAAACAGCAGGGCCCATTTTGCTGGGTTACTCCTGGACTCTGCTGAATCCTGCCTCCTCCTGCCATGAAGCAGTGAGATCCCTGCAGGGAGCTGCTTCTGTCCCAGCTAAACTGCTGCTGCTGCTCTTCCTCCCTGGTTGTCCAGGCTGTGCAACATGTGCTTCGTGCCTGTGTGTTAAACAGGTTTAATTAATGACAGAAAGATTGAAGAACCCTGTGCTAGAGACTCACTGGGGCTAAGCACGATCAGTATCAAGGCAGAATCTTATGTCCCAAGCCCTCCCATATGCACACATCTCATTGTCTGCTACTTCTCTGTGACAAGCAGTATCCATTTATACACAGTGATGTGATGAGTGCCCTGATGAAAGAGGAGGCCCATTTGACCCCTCTGAGAAGTGCATCTCCAAAACTGACCGGTGTATCACTTTTTGAGCTGTCATATATGCTTAAGCTTTCTCCTAAGACTTATTAATGACCTAAAGATGAGAAACAACAGTTTGCAATACAAACACTGAGGTTCTAATCTGACTTATCTTCTTGCTTTTTAACTAACCCATACACCATAAAATGTGGCCTTCTGGCAGCATGCAATAAACTGCGTTATAAGCCTCGGTGGTTTAAGGACACACATTAGAAACTAAACCTGATTTCTTTTCCCTCTGGATCTTAAGCTTGCACTTCAGTTTTGGCACTGCAGCTCTTTCCTGGCTGAGTTGTCCTACCAGAGCTGGAATAATGGAGTTAGTTATTTGTTGCAAACAGCAGTGATTGGATTTGTAAAGTCAGGGACTGTAACACAATGCACTATCCAGAATACCTAATCTGATTATGGGTATTTACCACTAGAATGACTTGACTTTGATGCTACACTTCTGCAGGGTATATTCAGGAGGTCTTTTTTTTTTCACTAGTCTGAGAATCCCAGATGCTGTAAAGTCTTGAGGGTTAATGAATGCTCTCAGGCATTGACTTGAAGTAGCACAGTCAGCTGGAATCAGATCAGGAGTTTTGTGTGTAAGTGTGGTTTTGATTGGAAGAGGGCTGGTGATTCAGTGCAGTAAATATTGTAATCTCTTTGTCTGATGCAGAATAGCTGTAGTGAGTAGCTGTAAATACAGTGAATGGTCTGCTTAGAATTTGGTTAATGTGTTGCTGAGAGCATCACTTTCAAAGCAGATCTGATTGTGCAGGAAAGAAAGGACCACAGATTTTGTGGAATGATTCCAAAGATGACACAGAGTATTAGGAGAAGAAAACAGCTGGTACAAAAGCTAGATAAAAACATGTAATCTAGGGTGGTGTCATTGAAATGATGCGTAGCAGAGTACCCAAACTGTGGGTTGAGTATCTCTCAGTGGCAAGTTGGTGAACTGCTGGTGTAAAACAGCAGCTTCATACTCTGGAATAGATCTGGCTGTTGTTTTAACTGTGGTCACCTAGAGGAGTCCTTTTGTGCCTCATCCAAAGCTAGCAGGGGACAGTGTCTTCCAAGATCATTTGGCATGTTCTGACTCTCACTGCTCATGTTCTCTGACTCTAACTGCTCATATTCTTTGACTCTCAGGTCAGTGTTTAATGACATTAACAGTCCCTAATGAGACTTCTTCACCCATGCCAGGGGTTTGGAACTGGATCATCTTTAAGGTCCCTTCCAACCCAAACCATTCCATGATTCTGTGATTCTTTGTCTTTCACTCTTTGGATTTGGACAAGCCAGCACTTCCCCATCACCATGATGAGGAAAGGATGTACTTGTGCCCCAGGCACTCCCGAGTGCAGCTTAGCAGGTCAAACTGCTGTGGAAGTGTGTGCTCAGACATCCTGTTCTGGAGTGCCTGAGGCTACACTTGTATTTTCTTGGCTGACTTTCTGCTGTGAAAACGTTCATACCTGGCCGGGAGCACTGAGGAATCAGCTGGGGAGGTGGGGATGTCTCTGTCTTAGTGGAGGAGGGTCTGAGCACACACTCGTTCCATTCCCGAGGCTTTTCCATTAGATGTAGTGAGTTTGTCAGTTTTGTAAACAGGGAGCGTGGGAGAAACCTCCATAAAGGTGATAGCAAAGTTCTGTATTTGCCTCTGCCCCTTAAAAAAGATAAGATAGTAGCACTCAGCAACATCGAGCACTATTTTATTCACGGCTGTCCCTTAGAGCCTGTTCTAGACAGGAGCCACAAGGTGTCACTACCCCAAAGGGAAAAGCCCAGGCTTCCAGAGGTGTGAAGCTGAATCGCTCTCTGCTTCCTGCTTTACAGTACTTCTCCGTTTCAGTGTTTGTTTTTCATCCCCTTGGCTACACGTTCCTGTCAGCAACACTTTAGGGTTTATTGATCTGTAGTGGTTTCCTGGAGAGGAAAGAGGCGAGATAGAATCTGATTCTAGCAGGTTTGCTTATTAGATTGCAGGAAGGCTTATGAGCTAGAAGGACTGATGGGAGGTTTTGTGGTGTGAGGGGTTTTGAGCCCTTCTGAGCCTTTGTGAGGTAGTGGGGACAGATTCCACACTGCAATTTGTGTGTCTATATACTATGTGTATGTACTATACACACTGCATACTCTGCATGTGTGTGTGCATAAGAGCTCAGCTGTCTGTTGCATTCATCTGTGTGATGCAAAAGGTCCCATCCGGTAATGACTGTGATTCCCTAAGCTGTGAGTAATATATGAGTTACCCAAAGCTCTTACTTTATCTTACACTTCTCTAAACCCACGTCATACGTATTCCATGTTTCAAAACATCAGTGAGCTGTCGGCTGAGCTAACAGAATGATGTGGTGTTGCATTGCCTCATGGAGTTCAGCAAGGCCAAGTGCAAGGTCCTGCCCCTGGGTGGGGGCAACCCCAAGCACAAACACAGATTGGGGGATGGAGAAGGACCTTGGGGGTGTTGGGTGAGGAGAAGCTCCCCATGACCTGGCTTCAGTGTGTGCTTGAGCCCAGAACCCCCTCCCTGTGTGCTGGGTGCACCCCCAGAGCGTGAGCAGCAGCTCTGGGAGGGGATCCTGCCCCTCTGCTGCGCTCTGGGAAGACCCCCCCTGCAGCCCTGATCCAGCTCTGGGGAACAGCACAAGAGGGACGTGGAGCTGCTGGAGCGAGGCCAGAGGAGGCCCCGGAGCTGCTGCGAGGGCTGGAGCAGCTCTGCTCTGGAGCCAGGCTGAGAGAGCTGGGCTGGGGCAGCTGGAGAAGAGAAGGCTCCTCAAGGGGACACCTCAGAGCATCTGAAGTGGTGAAGGGCAAGAGATGCATCAGGAAAAAAAGAGTCTGTCAGCAACTGCCAAAGTGTGTTCTGACTCTTCAGACTTGTTTCTGACCATCTGACACTGACACTCTCTTCAGAAAACATCTTTAGTGGTTTTAATACTTAGAGGATTAATACTCATCTCTCGCTTTGTTTTTATCTTTCAGAAGATCACCAACCGTGTCTTGGGGAGGAAGGTGCCTTGGAACTGATAAAGATCTGTTCAAATGAAGTTGTCTGGTGCTTGGTAAGCTCGCAGCAGGGAGGAGATTGTGATGTGATGGAGATAAAGCCGTAAACACGTGTGCAGTGGATGCTGTGTGGTATTCAGTTGTGTGGGTTTTGTACTAATATAATCTCTCTGTATTTAAGACTCAATGATTTGATATGAATGGCAAAGGTTTTAAAATAAAGGACTGTTTTTGTAGTGATATGTGTTTCAGAAGTGAGCACAGTTTGGAGCTACTCAGTTCACAATATATTTATAACTCCCTGATTGTAAAGCAGTTTTATATGTATTTATTTCAAATTGGTTTTAACGATTTTTTTAGGGTTTTTATTTCCTCTCTCAATGTAGAAAACACGCTTGTAATGTTTTGTACTGCAAAAGCCCCTTAAATAAATAACATCAGATCTGTTTGTAGTAATCATTGCAGCAATCATGAATGCATCTTTGCTGTCATATGGGCAACATCTGGGCTGGAACCATCTTTTACTCTTAAGAAGAACTTAAAGGTAACTGTAATGGTTGTTTAAGCTGGACATTAAACTGGAAGGGTGGAAGAGTCATGATTTCACTGCCCTTTCACTTCCTTTTCTGTCTTTCTGTATGAATCAGGAGGGTCTGATCAGAGAAAATGTTTTATGGTGATGGAGGGTTTTAAACCTCACTGGGGAGAGTCCCCTTTGCTTCATTCCATGTTTGCAGTCTGACAGTATTCTTGCTGTGCACTTAACTAGCATCTCAGGGGCAAAAGATGATCTATAAAGGTTGTGCTTCTTGGTGATAGCAGCCTGAGGTCTCAGTTTCAGTTGCTTATCACAATGGATACATCTGATGTATAAACAGGAAAAGACATCTGAGGAAAACCAAGTGGGTGCGAACAGTGGTTTCCTATTTTCTGTGCTTCAGATGTGCACAGCAGTTCAGTTCAGGGAACAGCTGTAACCAGTGGTGCACCCACTGCTGCACAGGGGCAGGCACAGCTCGGAGGGTTTGGCCTCTTGTGTTCACGAAGGATATCACAGACCTTCTTGTTTCACCCCTTGGCTAAGCCATCCAGTGGTGGCTACGGTCCAGCCCTGCCAGTCGCCCCTCTCATTCACATCGGGATGTCAGGAATCAGATCTGTAAATGATGGGATATAATGTGATTCCCTTGAAGGTTGGTAGAACTACACTAGATTATATTAGACACAGGTTTTGCAGTGTGGTTTTTGAACTCTGTCCTGTGCTGATGGTTCCACATGGTGTTAAAGCTGCTGTTATATCCCACCCCAGAGTCAAGTGTAAGATTTCTATTGTACATGGGAGTGCAAAACTCCCAACCACCACAAACCCATGATCTAACTATCAGAAGGGCCACAGCTGGGTCTGCTCTTAGAAATCTGAAGTTAAAAGTGCAGCTTAAAACTAATAGAGCATCGCATGGCTGTGATAAATCAGCTCAGGGAATGGCTTATCTCTTCAGACCTCTTCTCAAACTGTTTGTACTTATTTGCTCCTTCCACTGTCTTGTCCTTGGATGCAAGTCACTGCTTTGTCTTTCAGAGGCACTTCTGGGGGCTCGAAAGCAGCTCTGCTGAAGCAGAAGGTGCTAAAACTTCTTAGTGCTGAGATTTCTCCTGATATACATTATGAATAGACTCGTTCCTTGCAACGAGAAATCCAGTTGTGTTGGAGTTGTGACAGTATCTTGCCTCACTGAGTGCTTGTTTAAAGCCAGTTAGCTGCTTAAATATGCTTTTAAGCTTTCAACTGATGAAAAAGCAGAGCTTGAGGGCCCTGCCGATGCCTCAGGGGATGCCTGGAAGTCTTCCTACAGGCAGATAACACAGCTCTGATGGTTGTTTGTATTTAAATGTCTGTCCTATGCCTGTTGCTCCCTAACAACAGCAGAGAGGCCACTAGTCAAGCACATTGCAGATGGAAGAAAGGCAGAGGCAGTCCATTTCAACTGCTTGAGCACCATCCTCACCTGAGTAGGGAACTATTCCCTGTAAACCCTTCCAAAACAAAGAGCTGCTGCAGTTATTTACTGTTTTACCTTGCTTTGCAGTGTTCACCAAGTACCAAAGTTATCCAACAGCCATTCTGGGAGTTAAGAGTTGCAGCTCGAGAGCTTTAGCAGCAAGTAATTCCTCACTTGGTGATAATACTGCAGCATTCTCCCTTCCTGAGGGTGGAAGTGTTTGCTTCTGTTAAGGATTTTCTGCTCAGGCATGCTTTAGCAGATCAGTATGTGATCTGGAGATTGTGCTTGGATGTTTTGCACTGGTCTGGGGCCTCACAAAGAGTTTACACTCTGCTCTCTGAAATATAAAGCAAATATTCTCTTTGCACACAGGGAAAAAGAAAGTTTTATAGAGGAGCAGCACGAGATTGTTCGACTTTTCTCCCCAGAGGAGTGAGTAATTCCAGGGGAAATCAAGTGAACATCAGGCCAGGTTTGGAGGAGGCAGGTCTCCTCCTCAGCCCTGTGTTCTCATCCGTCCTTCTCTGGATCTCTTCATGAGGGATGCTAGTGAAGCTGACTCACCCCCGTTCCTTGTCATCAGGTCAGATAAAGTTCCTCCTGGCTGCAAAGCCTCCACTGTTTATAGTTCTATGGAAGGAGACTGTTGACATTTGGAGTCAGTGGTTCCAAGTCTCCAAACCTCTTTCCAAAACTCAGGAAATTGTGCTTGTCTTGTGTGGATTCTGGTGTGGAGTCATCTCTTCTTCATCTGCTGCTACACAAAGACTTTTAGGGTAAATCTGCAAATCTTTGGAAGCTTAAAGAGGGCAGAACTATTTCTTTTGACCCCTTTCTTCTTGGTTAAGCACAAATGGTCATTGTTCATTCACACCTTGTTCATCATCAAGTAAACGCAGTAACAGCTCTTTGACTTTGGATTGCCTCTAGATGGGCTGTCTGCAAACTGAACTTGAGGTGAGAGACGTGGTGGACATTCGGGTGAGGAAATGGTGGAGAAAAGGGGTGTAAAAAGCCACCTAATGCTTTGAAACGTTCCTCATTTTAAAAGGAGAGGCTTATTTGCCCTTCAGAAGCACCTTTCATTTCCTCTTTCGTGACCATTTCCACTAGTTCTACATTTTGTGCTGTAAATTCCATCCTGATGAACTTTTTATAATGGCATAGCAAGTTCTGTGGTTCTTGGTGGATGTTTTTGGAGCCCTCCTTAAGTGGGAGGTCGAAGTGATGGGGCTCGGATGGATGTTGTCTGGGACATGTTCTTTCATCTCTGGTAACTGGAAACACTGCCATGGAAACCAGTTGCAAGGATGATATCAAAACATAGTTGAAGTGCCATCCACGGGGACCCTGCCAGGCTGGAGGGCTGGTGTGAACCTCATGAAGTTCAACAGGGCCAAGTGCACGGTCCTGCACATGGGGCAGTCTCAGACCAGGATGCCCAGAGAAGCTGTGGCTGCCCCATCCCTGGCAGTGTTCAAGGCCAGGTTGGACACAGGGGCTTGGAGCAACCTGCTCTAGTGGAAGGTGTCCCTGCCCAGGGCAGGGGTTGGAGCTGGAGGAGCTTTAAGGTCCCTTCCAAACCATTCCATGATATTAGGAGCTTCTTGGAAGTTCCCCACAGAATGTAGTCATGTTACTGTACATCTCTAAGCATGGCCTGCTCCAGAGTGGCTGATTCCTGGAGAAGAGCTTCCCAGAAGGAATCCTGCTGTTTGCCTCTGTCGGTGGTGTATTTGTTAGTGGTTGTGCCTGTAGGAGAACACAACTAAATGACTTTGAAGAGGAGGAGGAGGCTGAAGAAAGGGCTCTGTCCTGTGTGAAAGCAGGTAAGCTGATCACTTCCACTTATCCATCCTCATTTGTAACTCACTTTTCCTGAATTAACGAACCTAATGTAGGAATTACTTCCCTGTAACTTTAATCCAGGAAAGATGATCTTAATATATCACTTCCTTTAGGCTGCATTTCTTAGTTGGTCAGTGTGGTGGCTGCACTTCCATAAAGCTTGGAAGTGTAACATGGAGTCCTTGGACATGCTCCTGGTGGCCTTGGAGAAGGAATTCTCCTGAACTGCTGTAAATGGAAAAGCCGTGATTCTTTCACACAGGCAAGGTTTGAAAGTCCAACTTTTATGACTCTTCTCCTCCCTCCATCAGCAGATAAAGGGAATTCTCGGAGCCAAATTGGACCCTGCGGGAGGGTGAATGGCCTCTGCGTGACAAATGAGAGCCATGTTGATTAATACACTTCTGGAAGGCACCCAAATTCCATGCTGATGAGGACAGTTGTGAGAGGTCTTGACAGGGGAGAAGGCTTTAATGCAATCTCATGTGACCCATGCTCTGTTGCTTTCTAGCTTTATCAGGAGTTACTCCAAACTTCATGATGCAAAAGAGACCCCAGCTCGGCTTCCTAGAGCTGCGCTGGCTCCTCGGTCCGAGGCTGGTTCCATACATCCCAGGAATCATTGGAATTGCTGGCCTCTGCCAGGTCCCAGTTGAGTCATCTGCTGAGTAGCCAGCCCCAAACTGCCTCTGGAGAGGAGCAAGTCCCTTGGACTCTGAGGTAGCCAGCTGGATCTGGAGGAAGCAGCATGCCAGCCACATGATGAGGCCTCGAGGAGCTGAGTTCCTGCGGTTGTGTGCAGGTTGAGTAGTCATTGTAACAGCACATTATGTGACATTTGGTCTGAGGAGGCTTTTTCTTGGGTTCTACAGGGGCACAAGTTCCTATGAACGTCACAGAACTGTCATCCTACCTTACAACTGTCCTTGTCCTTCACAGAAGGACTCATAACTGGCTAAAAGCAATGGCATTTGTGGTGTAAGATGCAACGTGTGGGTACCCACAACCTCCCTGAGTGCTTGTGCACTCTGTGTGCTGGTTGCCACTTCCATGGCTATGAACAGTGAGTGCCTGGGAGGACAGTAATGCCCTGGAAATAGACACCAAGGGCTCTCCCTGTGCTTACTTCCCCAGTTGTGAGTGATCCTTCAGCACTACTCACACGTGCGGCTCTTGGCTGACTCCGGACACGCAGATCCCGGCTCCGGGCTCAGCTGCCAGGCTGTGACCCAGCTGCAGACCATGGCAGCTTCTGAAGGCTTTTGTCAGCAGAGGTATCAAGTGATGGGGGCTGTGGTCAGGGGGAGAACGCCTGTTCCTTTGCACAAAAAGGCCTTTTGTAAGTTGTTCTGGAAAACCACCAGCCATTGGCAGCCCCATGTGGGGCCACGCACGTCTCTGCAGCCAACAGCTACACTCAGGTTCCTTGTGCTGGTGGGAGGCAGAGAGACCTCTGCCTTCGACTAGAATCAGAGTGGTTTGTGTTGGAAGGGACCTTAAAGCTCCTCCAGCTCCAACCCCTGCCCCGGGCAGGGACACCTTCCACTAGAGCAGGTTGCTCCAAGCCCCTGTGTCCAACCTGGCCTTGAACACTGCCAGGGATGGGGCAGCCACAGCTTCTCTGGGCACCCTGTCCCAGCGCCTCAGCACCCTCACAGGGAAGAGCTTCTGCCCCAGAGCTCATCTCAGTCTCCCCTCTGGCAGGTTCAAGCCATTCCCCTTGTCCTGTCCCTCCATCCCTTGTCCCAAGCCCCTCTCCAGGTCTCCTGGAGCCCCTTTAGGCCCTGGAGCTGCTCTAAGGTGTCCCCTTGAGGAGCCTTCTCTTCTCCAGCTGCCCCAGCCCAGCTCTCTCAGCCTGGCTCCAGAGCAGAGCTGCTCCAGCCCTCGCAGCAGCTCCGGGGCCTCCTCTGGCCTCGCTCCAGCAGCTCCACGTCCCTCTTGTGCTGTTCCCCAGAGCTGGATCAGGGCTGCATCCCCAAGTGCTGCTCTCACCACTTTGCACTGGTTCAGAAAGTGGAGGAACGAGTTAAAAACATCCTATAACATGTAGTAACTTATGGGCTGCTGGTGGATGAGTGGAGCCTGTTGGCTGCTCAGGGCTTCCTCTGGCTCGTGGTCCCTGCTCCATCCCACCCCTGGCTCACCCCTCCACAGCAGTCCTGGCCACCAGCTGCCCTTTCTTGGAAAGACATTGGCAGAGCCCTGCAGCTCTTCACAACCTCATCCCTCTGGACCCTGCTGTGTTGGGATCTGTCCTGAGCTGTGTGCCAGGCTGCTGATTTACAGCCTCTGCTGAGCCTCTGCCTGGACCTGTGCAGGGCCAGCAATGTCCTCTCCTTCTCCTTCCATAGGTTTAGTCTTTGGAGTCACTTTCTTCTTGGCAGCGTTTGTCCTCTCATGGAAGCGGTGGGACCTTCACAGCCCCTCCATGGTGAGCTTTAGCAGGAGATGGTCTTCAGGGAGTCCTTCCTGGTGCTCTGCAGAGTTTGCATTAGGGCAGAAGATGCTTAGAAGAGCTTGTGGTGACAGGGAGGTGCTGCTAAATGGCATTAAACCACCTGAGGAACACTGCATCTGGGGCTAATGGGGGCTTCTAGGTGCTGTGGGAAGCCTCGCTGACACTGTTCACATGTTTGCATCTGCTGGTTGTGCCCAAGGGCCCCGTTACCAGGACCTCAGCCCATGGTTGAGTGCCAGGAGGGCTCTGGCTGTGCTGCTGAGATTGGCTTTTTGGGCTGGAGAGGGGCCTGGAGGGACAGGACAAGGGGGAATGGCTTTAACCTGCTAGAGGGAAGGTCGAGATTAGGAAAGTTCCCTGTCCCTTCCTCAACAAAGCATCACCTTGTGCAGGGGTCCCCAGAGCATGTTGGGTGTCTTCTGTCCTCATTTCTAGAGTAAAATCATTTGCAAAGCTTTAATTATTAGCATTAATCGGTATTATTATTAGCACTTCAATAACTATCGATGAGTCCTGACAAGAGGACGGTTGGGTGACCCCAAGAAAGGACCTAAAAGGGCTGAAGTGGAGCAGAGGTGGTGCCATTTGTACGTGTCTGAGCCCGTGTGTGTGTTCGTGTCCGTGTGACTCTGACTCCACGAGCATCCATGTGCATCCATGTCTCCGTGTGTGTCCCTGTGTCCACGTGTGTGTGACTCTGCCGCTGTGTGGCCGTGCTTCTGCATCTACATGTCTCTGTATCCATGTGTCCCCATATCCCTGTGTGTCCCCGCATCCATGTGTCTGTACATGGCAGCGCCCCGGCCCCCCCGGC
>NW_009918629.1:0-1558 GCF_000696875.1 Nestor notabilis
CCTGGGGCTGGGGCACCCGCAGGGCGCCCGGGTTCTGCCGCTGGTTTTCCCCCGGGCTGCGGGTGTCCGGTTTGTTCCGCGATGCCTTCGGCTGCAGAGCAGGTGGAGAGGGGAGGGCTGGAGGCTGCGGGTAAACGGTAAGAGCTGGTACTGTGGTAACTAAAGCATCGCCTCTGAGGCCGGAGCAGGAGGAAGAGGTGTGATACAAGAGAGGAATGGCTATGAAATATCACCCAAATGGTTTATTCGTATTGCTAGTGATATTTAAAATAGCTGTAATGCTGAAGTGCTTCAGGATGCTGTGAAAGTTATGTGTGCTTGCGTAGCACTTTACTAATCGCAAGTCTTGTGCTCTCTTTCCTTGTAGTTCATCTGAAACTGGACAAAAGAAGAGAATGGATATGGGTAACCAACACCCATCCATAAAACGGTTGCATGAAATACAGAAAGAAGTCAAAGAAATTGAACAGCAAGTGGTTGTCTTCAGTGGTCTGTCTACTGATCGAGATTACAAGAAACTAGAAAGGAGTCTTACCAAACAGCTTTTTGAAATAGATTCTGTAGACACTGAAGGAAAGGGCGATATTCAGCAAGCCAGAAAGCGAGCTGCTCAGGAAATAGAGAGGCTGCTTAAGGAGCTGGAACAAAATGCAAACCATCCGCGCAGACTGGAAATAGAGGCTATATTCAAGGAGGCACAGTCACTTGTGGAACGCGAGATTACACCTTTTTACAAAGGAGGTAACTGTATAAGTGATGAATTTGAAGAAGGCATTCAGGACATTGTACTGAGGCTTACCCAGGTGAAAACTGGAGGGAAAGTTTCTTTACGCAAAGCGAGGTACCGCACTCTGACAAAAGTATGTGCTGTTCAGGAGATCATAGAAAACGGTGTGAAGCAACAGCTGTCCCTGCCACTCTCTAATGATGCACATCCTTCTGTCTCCAAAATTAACTCTGTAATGTGTGATGTGAACAAAGCAAGAGGAACTCTCATTGCGCTTCTAATGGGAGTGAGTAGTAATGATACCTGCAGGCATCTGTCCTGTGTGCTTACAGGCCTTATTGCTGATTTGGATGCTTTAGATGTCTGTGGACACACAGAAATCAGAAACTACAGAAAGGAAGTTGTAGAAGAGATCAATAAATTGCAGAAATACCTGGACTTGGAAGAAGAAGCAGATTCTACTCAGGCTTATGATTTGGCACAAAATCAGTCCATTCTAAAAATAGAAGAGATCCGCAAGAAGATGAAGGAAATTAATTCTTTGCTTCTAAAACCAGAGAATGCTTCTGATTTGTATTTGGGGTCCAAAGCAGAATTGCAGGGATTAATTGCCCGCTTGGATGAGGTGAGTCCAGGAAAAAATCCCTGTATTAGAGAAGCCAGGAGAAGAGCAGTAATAGAAGTTCAAACTCTTATAACATATATTGATCTGAAGGAAGCGCTTGAGAAAAGGAAAATGTATTCTGAGCAAACTGCTGCTGAACATCAGTCTCATAAAGCAGTCTGGACTGTTCTTGGAAACTTGTCTCAAATTCAGCAGGCGGGGATTTC
>NW_009918629.1:1589-7331 GCF_000696875.1 Nestor notabilis
TTGATGGAAACAGAACAGATAAGAATTACATGAGATTGGAAGAACTTCTTACAAAACAGCTTCTAGCGCTTGATGCTGTTGATCCCCAAGGTGATGAGCGGTGCAAGACTGCCAGAAAACAAGCGGTAAAGCTCGCGCAGAATATTCTTTATTACCTGGACATGAAAACGGATGAATGGGAATACTGAAATAGCTGTGGCCTGACATAAAGGAACGTTTTTTCCTTTGGCACTTTATGCATTTCATAGGCAGCACATAATACAAGTGGTGTGTTCTGTGCTTGCTTATATCACGAAGATTGCATAAGCAGTTGACTTGGCTATATGTCTGCTATCCCACGCAGTCACCCACTTGCCATGGCAACTGTCAGTACACCATCAGCAATTCTGGTCATTGCTATAAGTAAAGAAAGTGTGATTCTCTGAAGGAATAGCTTAATACTTGATCAAATGGCTTCTTTTTTTTCATCCTGTTTTTGTTTTATAACCTTGTGCAATGTTCAGTGGATGCAGATTTTTAAAAGACGCAGAAACTTCCTTATGGTATGGTACTAGCAAAATTACTTACAGAAGGCTGGACCTGGAAATTAGTATTCAAACGTGAGGCTCCATCCAGCAACTTCACAGCAGTCTGGATATACTCTCAAATGTGCAAAGGGCAAAAATTACCTGCTAGCTTTTGGGTTGTACTTGATTTATTCCATCCCTCACATCTTTCTGGGTGTTTAGATTTCTCAGCTAATGGAGCTATAATGCCAACTGCCAATTAGCATTTACATAGGCAAAGCCAATTATGTCTATTTTTTTCAATACCTGAGCCCTTTGATTTGGAAAAACAGGTCTTTTGTTGTTGGAAACTTTCAAATTATTGCTTTAAGTTATTGAGACTTGGAGAGGAAAATCTGTACGTATGTACTGACCAGATAAATTCGGTTTCAAGGATTTCACACTGCCATCTGTAAATATTGGCAACTTACACATTGGTAATCTGAAAACTGCACTGAATTTTGTATTGTGGCTGCTTAGGTGTCTTTTTCAACTCTGATATTAGCTCTGGTTTGGACTTGTCTTTTCACATCTCGTGAAAACCCAAACAGAATTCACTTTATAGTGAATGAACATTTTTTGAATTATTTTTGTAAAATTAGATAGCTATAAAGATGTCTCTAATAATGTAAATGCATGTTACATGTTTCATACTGGTCAGGTGTGGCTTTAAGCATGTCTTGGAAAAGACTTAGGGCAAATGCCTCTCCTTGCAACCCAGTACTTAATTGTTTTAGTAACTTTGTAAAGAAGCTTGCTTATACTGTAGTACACACCTACCTTTTCATTTGTGGCTGCTAGTGCCAATCAAATTTCTACTATAGCATGTTTTTTGGCATTTTTTTGAGAGCATGGCATTAAAATGAATTAACTATAAAGATGTATTATGGATACTTTGCACTTAGGTCTTTGACGTTGAATTAGTTATCTATAGATGATGATTTGCACCACTTTAAGGAGTAAAAAACATTTCGGATGCTAAAATAAATATTTTTAGATCTATTTTTGACTGATTAGAAAAGACAATACTGTCTGTGAGAGACAAGTGCCTTTATGACACTGCTAACTTGCACCGTCATATGTAGATAAAGGAACTGTTTACTGGCAGCTTGGTACATTTGTAATCTTTGCAAACTGGATTTCTCAAATATAATTATACTATAATGTATGTCAGCATAACATAATATGATAGATGACACTTGTTCCATAAGAGTCCTGAGAATGAGTATCAAATTGGGAAATACGGACTCTGCTTAAAAATGAATGCATTGATGTGGAGGTGGGGGACTTCAGGCAGGTCTCCCGTGACTGTTCCTACAAGAACGAGAGAATATGTTTGCTCCATAATACGCTTTGAGATTATCTAGTTTTTGAGGCTGTGTAATGTCAGGTGTAAATATATTTTGTTTGCGATTGTACAGGGGATTGCTTTGCCAGTTTACTTACCAAAACTGCTGTATTTTTTTCAGTTGAGTACAGTGCCTAAGGCACAATTAGGCAATCACAGAATGTTTGTTGGAGGATCGTAGACTGGTTTGGGTTGGAAGCGACCTTCAGAATCATCTAGTTCCACCCCCCTGCCATGGGCAGAGACACTTTGCACTAGCCCAGATTGCCCAAAGCCCCATCCAACCTGGCCTTGAACACTGCCAGGGATGAGGCCCTGGGCAACCTGTGCCAGTGTCACACCATTCTCGTAGTGAAAAATTTCTTCCTAATATCTAATCTAAATCTCCCCTATGTCAGCTTAAAGCTATTCCCCCTTGTCCTGTCACTACATGCCTTCATAAAAGGTCCCTCTACAACTTCCTTGTAGGCCCCCTTTAGGTACTAAAAGGCTGCTAGAAGGTGTCCCTGGAGCCATCTCTTCTCCAGGCTGAATAACCCTATCTGTCTGAGCCTGTCTTCATAGGAGAGATGCTCCAGCCCTCATCATCTCTGTGCCCTCCTCTGGACTCGCCTGAGGAGGTCCAGGTCTGGCCTGCTGCCTCTTCGTGCCCCGGGAGAAGGGTCTAGGCACCTCTTGCAGACCAAGGTCTGCACTGCAGCGTGTTCCTGCAGCTGCTCCCTGTGAGTGAAGGCTTCAGTCACCACTGACCAGTGTAGATGGTGCCAGTCCCCCAACTGGGGCTGCCGCTTATGCTTTCCGACATGTGCCCACCACTCTGCCTTGAGGGTAAGGTAGGACGTGTGCCCCAACCTGTGCAGATGGCCTGTGGAATGCATGAGCTGCTGTGCCACGCTCTGGTCACCACACTCCCTGGGGCTCCCCTTTGTGGGAGTTGGGGGAGCTGTTACTCCTAGCCCATCTCTTGTGAGCCGTTGGGTCTCAGTGCTCCTGTGGGGTTCCCTGGCTCAGGAAAACCTCACTGAGTGCCCCTGTTCATTGCAAGCCCCTGCTTTGCTGCAGAGCAGCACCTTCCCATAACTGTTTGCTTCAGTGAGTGACCCAGGACACTGCGTTCCTTCGGATATACAGCGCTGTTAGATTTCTCTCTCCTTACCTCAAAAAAAGACATATTTCCCCTCGTTAAAATTCTAATATATTATGTGGCTAACACAGAATATTAATAATGTTATACACCTGAATACTCATTTCAAGCTTTCTACGCATTTGAACTGTAACTTCTGATTTGCACTTACATTTTTAGGAAATACAAGAATTTGATAGCATAATGATACTACCCATTTTTTCTTTAGTATTACTGTCAGGTCTGCAGTGGTTATTTGTAGTTTGTCTAACAATTTAGTGTCCATGTTCTTTGGAGGTTACGTGTAGCTTTATAAATGTTTGAAACTCTTAGGTAAAACTGAATAAGTATAGTTTTCATCTGTTCTATTTTACATTTTTGTCTTCTAGCTCTTCTGAATGAGTTGTTACACCTGTGTCTCTAACAAGGCAAATGTGTGAGATGAGTGCAATTTTGACTGAGTTGGAGTTCGGTACTAAGATATTATGTGGATTAAGCTTTTTTCCATTGTCCTCTACTCTTATAAATGGACTACTTAAATTTTAAGGTAAAATCCTCATCTGGAATGGAATTAATTGACAGCTTTTGCATGAATGAGAGTAATAAACTAAGTATTAACGAAAAGAAATAATGCACATATTTCTCAAAATCTTGCTTCTGTGCTGAAGAATGTAACTTCTCTGGTTTTTATCCAAAGATTGAGGGGCACAACTCTCCTTGCTGATATGGCAGGCTAAAATAATCAGCAAAATGCAAATGGACCAAATTGCAGGAGCCTGCATTTTCGTACTCTGCTGAAATACAGTAACTTTTCTGTGTGCTATGTTACCTACCTGAGAGCAAAATAAATAATTGGCTATTTGGGGGAGAGGTAATCCTATATCATTATTCCTATTTGATAACTGTTTTTCTTTTTGAATTTGTTTTCTTGTGTTATTTCAGTGTTTATTTTTGTTGTTTACTGCTCAAAGTGGGTTTTCTGTTACCAGCTTGGCAGGGGTTTTTGTTAAGTATGATTCCTACTTTTTCAATTTAACAGGAGTTAATGAGCGTGCTCTTTATGGTGTGTATATCTTGATTTATTGCTGTGTAGGATATGCATTTGTATATACAAATTCAAGATTAAATATTGCAGTGTTATATTGATTATTAATAAAAATACATTATTACCTTATACTAGTTATTCATTTGAATGTTATGCCCTGCTGCCTTTATTTTTGAATGTGAGTTATCAGAATGTAAATTATTTTTGTCTTGGAGAAAGTGTTTTTATTAAACATATGGACATAAAGTTATTTTTTCCCCTCCTTCTTTAAGAGTTTGCTTTTCCAGTGCTGTATTTATGAAAATAAAGTTCTTTGTGTGGAAACCACTTGTAACTCTACTTGCTAAATCTGGTGTTTTTTTGGTTTTCTCCAAATTAAACCTTGCGTTACAGTCATTACATCAGTCATTGGTCGTGTTCCTTCCTTAGCGATAGCTTTGCATACCTCTGGCCTTCAGTTGGATGATCACTGCAAAAATGCTTGTGTCTGTTTCAGGATGCTGCCACTTTCCTGTTGAAGGCTGCTGCCTTAACAGATGAGCTTGCAAAACTGTTGGTATAAATTCTTTTCATGTCCAAAATCAATGTGGATTAAAGAATCTTTAGTAGGAGGTAAGCTAATCTGGTTTTAAACTGTGTAGATGAGGCATGTTCACATGGTTGTTCTCATGGCTCAGTATGTTTTCTCGGGCTGCACTGAGCCAAGTTATCAGCTCACTGCTGATGGAAATCAGACATTCTACTTCTGCCCAGAAAGCTGCTGGCTTTGTGCGGTTTCTGCTGCTTGGCCAACTCCTACGAGATGATTGAATCTGATAAAATGGGAGAAAACAAACTTAATGAAAGTGGAGGAGGGAGCGTTCTGTGGGTTTAATGAGCCGAATTGGATTGTAGAAGGACATGTGGGCCAGAGCTACTGCAAAATGAACAGGTGGGTCACGCAGCCATGCGCTGGAGAGCAAATGTTAAGATTTTCAGTAGCAGCCAGTCATCAGCTAAATCTCTGAAGGGAGAAAAGGTGGCACTAGCAACTCCGACAGGGAGTAGAAATTTGCTGCTTTAGTAATGGACTATGATGAAGGCAATACAAGTGAATCATGTACAGAAAATAAACCGGTTGCTTTCATTTGCTCTTCTGTTTATACAGTAAGTGTTCATGCAATACAAAGCACAAGGGATCATGTTGAAACACTACACAATCTGGAAAACTTCTACTTCACAGAAGATACCGGATAAGAATAAGGTTTATAGAAGTGGAGTGTTCCTATAGGTAACAAGTTCACTGTATCTTCTTCTTCTCCCTTTGAGCAGTAGGGCTTATTTGAAGTAAATATATTATTCAAAGACCTGTAAATCATCTGAGCAATGGCCCTAGATGTTGCTCAGCTAGATGCTGACCTGTTTGTCTTGATCAGCTGTTTACTCGTCAAAGGAGAGAATTTGCCTTGCTAAGAATTTTGGTGTTTGTGTTTGGGACAGGCAGATTTTGGTGCCTGAAATGGTTTAACTGGAAAAACTCTGTATTTCCATATAGGTGTATCCTCTCCTTTGGAGAATTCTCAGCTGAGAACTTGAAGGAGTAGAAGGACTTTAGTACTGAGCTCATGGTGATGGCCTGGGGGCTTTAGGTGGCTGCCAGCAGGAGACATTGAAACAGAAGGATCTGGGAAAACATTCCTGC
>NW_009918629.1:7362-40439 GCF_000696875.1 Nestor notabilis
GCAGAGGCATGACCAGATGTTCAGAGCTGGTGTTTTGAGTGCGCTCTGTGCCTGTTCCCCTGTTGCTTATGAATTTTCACTGAGAAAGTGGATTCTTGGGGGGATATTCCCTGAAATACTGTCAGGCTTTCTGTTTTAGATGAAGCTGAGAAATTTTGTTTAAAGCTTTTCCTGAGCCCCTGAGTGGGGCATGTACTAGTTGTTGGCTGGCCTGGATATCATTCTGATTTGCTACCTGAAACAATTACATAAATGATGCTTTCAGTTATATTAGTAGGCATATAGATATCATTTGAAAGCTGGTCATTAACTGAAGAAGCTGAGGATGAGATGTGCTTTTGTTGAAGGCTTTGCTCATCCTTTCTTTCTACAGCATTTGGTTCTGTGGACTTCCAAACAGATGAATGCATGTGTTGCTCTGCTTGTCACTTCGAAAATAGCGATGACCCTTTCAAAATTTGAAACCTTTTCCTACAGGACATAAATTGTAGCAGATTTTGCCATTAGAAATGGAAAAGTACAATGAGTTTCTTAATTGGGCCATTTCTTCTCAATTAGTATTGCCAGACAAACTTCTGTGCTATAGGAGTTCCTTGTGAAACCTGTATTTCAGGCAGCTAATCAGAAGTATCTCATGAGAGAAGAAACACAGTGATGCAGTGCAATGTCCTTAATAAGGCCCTGTCTTACTTAGCTCTCCGATTCCATCAACTCCAGGACAGACACCCAAATCCAAATCTGTGATTGTGACCACCAAGAATTCTATAAACCAAAAGAAAACCCTAAAGAAGCAGAGAAAGAAGGAAGGCTGGAGGAAAACAAAGCAAAAAAACTATTCAAGTTGTCAGGTGCTTGATTGACTGACTTCTTTTAGTTTTACAGCTCCCTTTTGCCTTGTTGCAGTTATACCCAGTCTACACCCTGCAGATCAACGTTGTTTTCCACCTTAAGTCACCCGAAGTGCTCCTCCCAGGCACTATCCAACCTCTAGCTGATGGGGTTTACCTTGGTGTGCCCTTGGGCAAGATGATGCTGCCTATCTCTAGGGATGCCATAATTACTCTCGTTCTCTCTGAAGTCTGTGGTCATGGCAACTCTTAGCATACTATTGGAATATCAGCCTGGCTAGCAGAAGATAGTGTGCAACATGAAGGTTATATCCTGTAAAAAACTAGTAATTCGAAGGGATAGTATAGTAACTGGTAGCAAGTCTGTGTAAGAGATCTTTGTTGGCTAAATTTCTTAGTTTAAAAAAAAAATAAATCTTTGTAACATTGTTTTATTCAAATCAGCCTATGATCAAATGCCTATTTCTTACTTTCAGGTGCCTCATAATAACACCACATGAAAAGGAGGTTTGAAGAGCTCTGTTGACTATGAATATTAATGGATGACCTCTCCTCACTTTCAGACATCTAGTAAAACCCAGATTTTCCAGAATACTCAGCATCCCAAAGTTCCCACTGTGACAAGTAAGGCCGTGTTTTGAAAAGGAGCCCATCCATAGACCCATGCACCCTGCCATTTCTTGTCACAGGCAAACATAAGATCATCCTTGTAGCTACTCAAGCCACCATTTAAAGTGGCTTTGCCTCATTCCTCCAGTGAAAAGTTGCTCTGAAGCATCGTTGCTGTTAGGATTGAGTTACCTTCTAATTTTCAGCATAACCATATTTATGAGAAGCTTTTTTTCTCCCCTAGTGTGTAGTCTAGAGTATATTTATAGACCACAGCTGAATTGCCTTTCAGCTCCTGTTTTGCTTGGCTACCAAGCAAATACACCCAAATAGGCTGAGCTCCTTTGAAAATGTCTACTCTCTGAATCGTAAGGAAATTCATAGTAGTATTTTTTTCATTTCTTTTGTTTTTCCAGTTCCAAGTGTATCTAAGGCTAGATACTTCCAACCTGAACTAGGAGTCCATACAAGTACCTTGTTTGATTCATTGTTTAAAGGAAGGCTAAAAAGATGAGTATGACATCCGTAGTGGTGCAATTGTAAAGAACAGAACTATGTATTTTTAGTGCTTTCTTTGTGGTACCACCTTCATGCCCACCTTGCTTTGCTGTTTGAATATTCTAGCAATCAATGATTCTGAGTGACCTGCAGAAAGAGATTGAAAACATTTTCAAACTTTACTAGCTTTTTTTACAACAGCAGTGCAGGTGTTGCGTGAAGGAACCACATGTGAGTGGCTTTTAGACCAGAAGCTATCACTGATCGTTTCACTTGGCTGGTAGTATGAGTTTTTTTAGGCAAGTGCAATAGTATCCGAACTAGAATAAAAGCTTCCCCAGGGAGAGTCCACTCCAATTCATGACCAAGGTCTTTGAAATCATCAGTTAAAACAGGAGACTGCTTGTGAAGAGTGTTCTTAGTGTGGAAGGACGATTTACGTTGCTATATGTTTAGATATGCTTTCAAATTTGTATTATTAGGGGTACAAGGAGTATTAGGAGTACTAAATTCTTATGAAAAATATCTAATAACCTACAAAACATCATACTGAACATATATACATAAGCCAACATTCATACGGTGTGTGTGCTGTGGTTTCCAACCTTCTTCAAATTATAAACTCCAAAAATACACATGCAAATTAAAATCTACTGACAACAGTTTCCTTTTGGAAGCTTCTTAGAGTATGCCAGGGATCACTGGGAGTTTGCAGAATACTAGTTGTAAGGTGGCTCTCTGAAAAGTTTAAGTACGTTTGTAGCAATGATGGAAAATAATCTTAAAACCCCCAAAGATTCCTGAAATGCAGTGAAGCCAGCAGCTGCTTTGGGAAGCCTAAGAACAGCCTCATTCCAACTCAGTGCTTTGCAACATTTCTCAGCATCCCTGTTCTCAGAGCAGAAGCCAATTTATTGTCTCTTTTATTTCTACATAGCTATTGTATTTTGTCTCTGTCTTTCATTATAATCCTTTAATTCAGTTTTGTGGCAAATTTCATCATTTCTTTTTCTGGTCCATCTTGTTCTTGCTAAGCTCAAGCTGCTTCCCAAGTAACTAATTCTTTTGTGGACAGTTCCCACCAGTTCATCAATGGCTGAGTTATTTCTCTGTTCTGGTGGAAACCTTACCGATTATGTTCAGGATGTGTTTGTTAGTTGAGTTCTCTGGCCACAGTCAATTTCACTCACTTGGTCAGACGTGGAGACCCTGAAAAAACACATGCACTCCATATGAGCTGTTATGTCAGGGATCTCTGGGACCAAGGCTCTGGTAGTTGTGAAGAAACTGTTTAAGACACAAGGCAGCTGGGAGGATTTTTATGAGCTTTATTCCTTGTACGGAAAAAAAGTACATTCTGAGGCTGTAACAACAAAGAAAACATAAAAGGGTAGAAGACCAGCCAACAAGGTGACTAAAAAATACCAATATTGCTGATATGCTCAATTGATGGAAGGAGTTAGGGGACAAGATGGAGAACGGGATAGGGTGCCAGGAGCCAGTGTGACAGCAGGGCAGGGCAGGTCCAGTGGCAATATCCAGGCTCTGCCAGGAGTCCAGATCACCAGACAAGTCCGGTGGTAAGGCAGGTCTGAGGTTAAGCTGGGAACTCAGCCAGCAGGTTGGGGTCAGGGCCCCAGTCAGTGAGTCCAAATAATCAAGGATGATAATAGTCAAAGATGACTATATTTTAGGCAGGTTTTGCTAAGCAGTTAGGGGATCACTGAAGACTTGGTAATAGAAAATAATCAGCAATTGAGTCAACACAAGGATAAACCATGGGAAATTTAGTTTTGATCTCAGCTCATAAGGCTGCATTCTTATAAATCTATGAATTCAGAAAGCCGTTCAGCACAGTCATCTGAAGAGCATCTCAAACACCTGAGCATGGAAAAGGCCTAGGCTTTAAGTAACCATGCAATTTCTAATCATATGATACAAGACCAGCCACACACCAGCACATCCACCATTTCATGATGCAATTGCATTCCCACCTACTTACTATGGGATGATGCAATATAGGATGATGCTATATGACTGAAGACTAGCAGATGCAATAGTTATATTTAATGCAAGGCCAGTTGATCTTGACGCAGAAGCTGCATAGAACTTCATGTGGAAATATGAGTGGTCACTACAGTATTGCTTTCAGTTTTGGCACTACCTCATGGAGAGCTTTCTGAGTATTTCTACACAGCTATCCCTATGGTATGGCCATAAAGAAGATGAAGATGCTCCTACAGTGCACCAGAGACGCTATCTCCAGTAGGGAAGGGGAAGCATTACTCTCATTGCATAGAGCAGTAGGGAACCCCCCGTTGAAATATCATAGGAACTTTCAGTCATTTACGCTCAGGGAAGCTCAATGACTACAAGAGGTGCAAAACAGACCAGAAGAATGAAGGACCTGCTTTAGTGGAAGGTGTTAAAAGAGCTCAGTTTTGTAGCCCCTGAAAATGAAAGCTGAGAAAACCCCATAAGATTGCTCTCTCTAAATAGTAGGGTAAGTATCAAAGATGAAAAAGCAATTACTTAAGCTAATGGATGGTGTGGGTAGAAATACAAATGAATAGAAATTAGCCAGGCTGGAAAAGAGAAGAAGACACCATTTCTGAAGGAAGCTATATGACATGTTGCCTTGACTTGATTATCCCAAAGATACCTTTGAGTCCTTGAGTGTCTTCATTCTTACGTCTTCTCTGGTTATGCTAGTACATGTCACATATTTCTGTTTAGCTTAATCTTCTTTGGAAATAAATGCACAATCCACTTTAGAGTAGCTATAAAGTTCTGTTAAATTCTTATAGACAAAAAGCACAGAAAGCAGATGTTTGGTAGACACTAAGTCACAGAGTCAGCTTGGGAGAGAGCTAAGGAGATCACCTCACGAAAACCTTTTCATTAAGGGAGGATTAATATCAACAGATCATGAGTGACATATATTTGTGTAACCTTCTCAAAGGATCCACATCCTCTGCAGGTAGTCTGTCCTAGGTCTTTACTACTTCCATAGTTAGCAAGTTTTTCCTAGCAGCTTGACTCTTCATCTGAAGATTTAAATAATACTGATATTTTGTTTTTCTTCTTACTCTATCCCCATGAATCTGGAGAGTTATTAGGCAATCATTAGTAATAAATATCTAATCCCTTATTATTCACATAAAATAGCTGTTTTCTCAGCTCCTCTTTTAGCATTTGCTTTTATGGATTAAGCACCCAAACAGCTTCAGTATTCCATGATGGAATAACATCACATGTTATTTAAATTCCTGTTGCTGAGGTGGCTTTTCCATAGATGTTCACTGTGGGCCTATTTCTTGAAGTACTATTCCCAAAAATGGACACAGGACTACAGTTGGGGAGTCATTAGCAATTAGTAACATGGCATAATTGCCTCTCATATTTTAGCTATTACAGTCCTATACATCTTCCTTGCAACAGCATCACACAGTTGGCTCATGCTCAGCATATGATCCTGCATAAGCCTGGGCCTGTCTGATCTCACACGTCAAGTGCAGGACTCACACCGCTGGCTTCTGCCTTTGGCCTGCCTGCAGCTAGAGCGAGAGCATGTATTTGCTGTGCCGTGGCTCCACATGCCAGCCACGGCTGGTTGCCACCATCTCTGATTCACTGACCATGGCTGTGCCAACTGCCAAACAGCCCCCCAAAATGATGACCACTCCAGTTGTGCCCTTGGAGCTGTGCCCGCTGCCCCATGTGAATGGAGGTGACAGATGGCTCCTGCCCAGCCAGGCATCCTGATGTACCACTAACTTACATGGATGCTTGAAAAGCCTGCAACCCCCAGAGCCTTTCCTCTTGCCATTCTGATCTTGTGATCTTCTGAAAGCTCAACAGGCAGAAAGGGCTTAGATGGTAACTCTTCCTCTCTGAATTATCAAGATTGGCAACTGGAGGGAAGGTATTCAACTGGAGGAGGAGGCGTATTTCAGCTACTTGACCTGAAACTTCCAGAAGAGGCCTCATTCAGGGGATAGTTTCCAAACATTTTCTGAAGACAAAGTACTGCCCAGGGAATTCTAATAGGACCCTTAAAAATACCTCCTCACTAACTAGAAACACACGAAAATCTTGGTTCTTTACATGTTGCTCAGCCTTCTCCTGACTCCCACACCCTTCCTTAGTTTTACATGCTCAGCTGCTGAGCATAGGAGTGCCTTCTGCTTTACAGCATGCTAGAGTTCTCATGCAATATAAAGCACTCTTTAAAAACTTCACACTGGTTCATTTTGGGTGATAGGCTTGTGTAGCTCATTGACAATGAATACATTCTCTCCCATGTAATCTGGATTAAGGTAGACAGTGCATTGCATCACTTATATTAGTGATTGCCAGGCTGTGTTTTAAGGTGAAGCTTTCTCTGTTCTCTATATTTCTAGTCTGTGTTTTAGCTTGGAAGGGAATAATATTTCAAAGTAAGAAGATAGACGTGGGTGGCAATCATTACGACAGACCTGATAAAATCTTGTTTTGATATCTGGGCCTTGAATTTCTGCTTCCTGGGTTAGTGATTAGCTTTTTCTGTGTAGTGGTTCAATATCTATCATAGTGAGGAGTTAGGCCAGTGACAATGGGGAGCAGGGTAGATAGATTACTGTGTGTGACCAGAGTTCCTGTCTCAGTCTGAACCCGTGAGCTGAACTAGAGTTTCCAGCCTGACTTCAGTGGCGCACATCAGCCCCAACCCTGATGTGGGCCTGGGTGCCTCCATCCAGGTGCACCAACCCTGGGTGCATCTGGATGGAGGCACTGTGAAGATAAACCACCACAAGTAACAGCAGAGCAGCCTTCCCAGGTGTAAAGCAGTTTGCAGATCACTGCTCTTAATATGATTTTGAAGTGTAAATATTGAGAGGTTAGCTTTGCTCCCTCCAAAGGCTTCCTGTGAGATAAACACCTTCCCATACAAACACCTGCACCACAATCCCTGCTTGTGACTGCCAACCTTATCTTAAACTCAGCCTCTCCCTCAGATGAAGTCACCTGTAGGGGTGACATCCCATGGGGATGCCAAGCCATCAGCCCATCTGGAGAAAACAGCTAACACACTGTACAGGGCAACCCCAGCCGTTTGTGCAACTTGTGGATGAAAGTACCCCTCTCCTTGTGTCAAACAGTTAAATGCTTCATTTCTGTGCAACAGGCACTTGCATACTTCCAGCCATTGTATGAACTACTGGGTGTGTTGGGAGTGTCTACTGACTATTGTTCTTTTCTTCAAGGCAGATCACTCTGCTGCAGATTGTCTCTTCTCCTTGCGGGTGGAAAACCCACCTTTGGCAACACTTTGCAGTACCTTGTGCCGCTTCTTGATTTTCTTCCTGGTTTGATACTTGCTGTGACTTTTAATCTCACCAGGATGGTTCTACTTTGAAGTACAGAGCCACATGCTCCCCTAGTTGCAGTGTTCTTGCAGTTTGATGGAAGTAGGTTTCGTTTGGGAAGGAAGGGGGAGGGACAGTACAAGTTTTCTATTTCTGTGCGCTGCTCCAGATTGTCGCTCTCTGCCATGCATCACTGCTGCCTTGCAGGGTCTGAGCAATTCCATTTCTCCTCTACATACCCATTGCGTCTGTGCTTGAGCACCAGACCCGTACCTGGTCCCCTAAATCTCCTGAGGGTCTTGAGAGAAACGGGCACCACCTCATCTGCTGTTTTCTATATTTAACTGGAGTGCATGACACATTTCCCAAAATAAGCTGCAGTACTTCACGGCTGCTGTATTGCCATGGTGTGCAGAACAGGACACAACATTCCTCAGCTTTCATGAGTGGTTTTATTGCTAACCTGATTTGTCACTTTTCCAAGTTGAAGCAGCAAGGCTTAAACTTTTTTGTTGGCTTCACTTTTTTACAAAACAACTGGCAGGACAAATAAAATAAATGTAGTTTAAAATAAATGAAATAAATGTAGAACAAATAAAATAAATGCAGTTAAAAGATTGCATTTTGGCAGTGCTGGAAGTCAGAGCGATTATTGCCTCTGCATTTGCAGGGAGCTAGAGAACCCAGCTCTGACTTTCATCTTGCAACACATGGTTCTCCAAAGCTACCAGGAATGCAGTCTTGGAAAACCTTGAGCCCTCCTCACTTCAAGTGGCGTGGTCTGTGTGGAGGGAGAGGGCTGCCTGTCTGCTCACAGCACCGACAAAGCACTGGCAGATGTTTACAGGGTGCTGATACGTCTTCAGCCGCTGGTGTTAAATTCCTGAAGACGTGAGGTGTCTGATAAACTGCTCAGACATGACACTGCAGCTGCTGTCATCGAGTGATCAGGGAAGAAATGGTTGTGAATTTGCAAAAAATGAAACCATAAAATGGAAATAGAGGTGTGTGTTTGCATTTTTCAGACTGAGTAGATTTCTTACCTAAGAACTCATCAACATAAGTGCTGGCATGTAAGGTGTTTTTTAAAAGCCATACACAAATGTAAATGGTAGGAGAAGCACTAAAAACCTCAGTGAACAAGAGGAAGTTGAGGATAATAGAGTTCCTTTCAGAAAATATCATGGGACTAATGCTTAGCCAGCTGTTTGGGGTTTTTGTTTTTGTTTTTTTGTCCTCAGTTGTTTCTGGCGGCAGAAATGCAAACTCTGTTATTTCAGCCAGCAAAGCCATTTGTATGTGCAAACGCATGCACAGGAGACAGCATGAAAGTCAAGATGTTAACTGCATTACAACTTGCTTAGAAGGACAAACACTGCCTTGGATTATGAGCTTTTGCCTTAGGGTCTATATGATTTGAAGACTCAATGTAAGCCAGCTCTGACTGGTTGATAACACCCCAACCTGATGATAAAACAGTAAAAAAGATTTACCTTTCAACAACAGCAACAAATAAATATAACCATGGCCAAAGCAGCAGTGGACCATAGAAGATCCTGAGTTTCTGCTTGATGTGCGCTTGTGAAGTCCAACGTGCTCACCTGGGGGTTTCATTCTTCCGCTCCTGCTGGTTTAGCATATGGAGAAGGGCAGCACTTCCAAGAATTGCTTTCCATCTTATTTTTATAGCAGGTTAAGCAAATTAAGGCCATTTCAAGCCTTAGCTCCCTCTGATAGGCAGTGGGCCACACCCAGGGCACCCTTCCAGCTCCTCTATCTATGGCAAACAGCTCCACAGCTGCCAGATGTGAATGCACCCCCTTCATGCAGCATCTGGAGTGGAGTGTGGGCTTGTGCCCAGCACACAGGTTACCCACAGGGTGGGGACCATCTTGTGCCCTTGCAGGGACCAGAGTGACCACGCAGCAGCACCTCGCTTGCTGGCACATTGAGGGTCATTGCCTGCTGACCCTGGCAGTTGCAAATGCCATTTGTACAAATACCCTCTTAAACTCAGCAAGCCTCCTCCCAAATGGATTATTTTTGCTCACACTGCCCTGTTCTCAAACTTCCCAGCCAGCTGCAGTTTCACAGTGTCCCACTTAAGATTGCTGATGACCAGTTTATAACCATTCATCAGGACAAGAGGTAACAGCCTCAAGCTGCACCAAGGGAGGTTTAGACTGTATATTAGGAAAAATTTCTTCACAGAGAGGGTGAACAGGTATTGGAACAGGCTGCCCAGGAAAGTGGTGGAATCAGTGTCCCTGGAAGTGTTCAAAACCCATATAGATGAGGCCCTCAGTGGTACAGTTTATTGGTGATCTTGGCAGTCCAGGGGTAAAGGTTGGACCTGATGATCTTGAAGGTCTTTTCCAACTGAGTTGATTCTATGATTCTCTGATTCTTGTGCCAGCGTTGTCCTTTAGCTTCCAAAGTGCATCCTCCCTGCCATGTTCATATGGCAGCCCTCTCCAGCATAGTTTGTGCAGGGTTTCCTTGGGGTCTCTGTCTTCAGGCACATGGGCACATTTTTCTAGCCTGGATGTGCCAAGGCTTTTTCTTAATCTGTGCATTAATTCATTCCTAGCTGCTTTGCCTACTGTGATGTCCAATCTGTCTCTGCGAGTTCAGGTCACATCGGCCAACCCAGGTGTGTTAGTTGACATTCACACGGAGGTGTCCCTGCTTTTCACTCCCTCTCCCCAGCCCACTGAGACCCTGAGCCTTGCCTCCTGGTCAGACCTTTGTGCCACCAACCTGGCAGTATGTATATATTATAAAGTAAATCCTCTCTCTCCTGCACAGGAGGCTGGAAAACTGCCCACTTCCTCCGGAGATGGTGAATACAAGCTGGTAGGTGTGAGGACTGCAGGTGCTTTAACAGGGACACTGTTTCAGGAACCAGCCCTGCTGTGTGGAGACAGCTCCAGGGTGTTGTGTTTGCAGTATGTGGGTCAGAGAAGAGTGATAAAAATAGGGTTGTACAGGGCTTACCGCAGAAGATGAACTGCTGTTACACATGTACCCGCTCATAGCACTGTTTACCATTCATTTCCTCTTATGGATGCTGCATTCATTAATTTTCTACCCCACAGGTGCTTACCCTCCCTAGACCAGTATCTAATGTATGAGGACCTGATTCTTCTTCTGACATTCTTTGCAGCATGCAGTGCAGGTACCTGATATCCTCTTGATGAGGTGAATCCAAATTTAGGAGCATTTCCTTGTGAAACAAATGGCTTTTCATTTAATAAAAAGCACCTGGCTGAATAGCTGTGTGGTGGTTTCTCTCTAGACCTTCCTCAGAATCAAAAAGCAGCTGTTATCCTTGTGCTGAGTAGTCTCAAACAATATAAAAATCCAGCAGCTATTGATCTCTTGTAGTCAATGTCACAGGTTTTGCCAGTAAGCTTTTTTTTTAACCTCCCTGAATAGAAGCGATTTTGCACCTCTCTGCCAATGCTGATCTGCCTCGGGGACCAGGCAGGACAAGTGACAGCCAGGCCTGATAGCCCTCTGCCTGCAAAATGACATGAGATGGTGGAACGTCCTTTAGAACATTTGCTGCACCTCTGAGGAGAGAGAGAGGCATTCACACTCCTGCTGGTGTGGCTTAGGGCTCAGGAGGGAAATCCACATTCCCTGCATAGCCACAGAGCCTTTAAAGCTCTGGTGTTAGATGCTCAAAGCAGCCTGGAAGTGGGCAGTCATGGTCTGGCAGATAACTGCTGGCCCACTTGTTTCCATGAATGTCCTCTGCAATGTCACGGTCTTTCTGCTCTGGGTTTTTCTTCTCTGAGCAGTGGGACTACTCATTGCGCAAGCTGTGGCTCCAGCTGCAACCATACTGGAGGGGATCTGCACCTCTGAGTGCCAGGCAAGGGAGACTGAATGAACAGAGTGAGAGCAGAGCATTGTTTGTGCGGTTGGGATGGAGATGAAGCAGATGAGACCTAGTGAGTCAGGGGATAATGGCTCATTTTCACCTTCTCCCTCTGGTGTGCAATCAGGTGAGGCTAGGAAGGAAAAACAGAGCCTAGATTTTCCCCCATGTCTGAAATGTCGAAGCATCTTTTTTTTTTTTTTTAATGTATTTATTTTGAGGAATAAATTAAAGAAAATTAGTGCCTGACCTCTACTTCATATGTATTTAATTATTCTTTGCAAATTCAACTGCCAACAAATCATCAGAATAAGTCTCATGGCCCTGCCTCCCTTCCCAAGGGCAGCAGCAGTGGCAGCCATCACAGTAAACGGCTGTTATCTTTCCATTTCTGCATTCATGGATATCAAAGCAGAGAGGACATTGCCATCACCCCTCTTTTCTGAGCAGAAAACCACAATACAAGCAGGGGAAGCGATGGGTGCCAGCCGGTGTCGTGTGGCCCCATAACATGGAGGATGCTCTGGGGGACTGTGACTTACGGCAACCTGGGACACCAGAGCCCTGGCTCTCCTGGGGGTGCACTGTCCATGCATGCAGCCCTGGCAAACAGCCCTTTCTGTTGCCCTCTGCAGTGAAAAGGCAGCTCAGAAACACCAGCTCTGCACAAAGTAGGAGTTTACCTCCATGCCCTGAGCTGTACCAATGCATTCATGTTTCCCTGAATGCCGCTGCTGGCATTTTCTGCACTGTGCTTCATGTGGGACAGTCCAGCCTCACGTCCTTCAGGTTAGGTCCACTATTTATCCACTGTGTTTTCTACCCTAAGAGCTTTCTATCACCTAAGCCCCTAAGATAAACATTTGCAGCAATTCCTTGTTGCATACAACCAATGTATCATCTGCCCTGGTTTTGAGACAATTCCCTGAACTGCTCAGGAGTCTTGAATTAAGCAGCAGAACCAGTGGCAGACACAACAGCTGCTTTTCAGTAGAGCTTAATCAAGCTCTTAGCTGCATGACATTCACTCCCAAACAAGCCACCACCCCACTGCAACCCTGATCCCCTCAGCCACAGCCATTTGTCCCCTGCAATATTTCCACCTCCTCCCGCAGCCCTTTTGAACAAGAAGAGTTGCTCTACGAGTTACATGTGCCTTGGCAGCAGAGAATGGAGGGGCTGTGTCCCAGCCACTGGGTGAGCTCAAACCTGCACTGGTGGCATGGTGGCTGGGGGGGCTCCATGGGCCCTTGGAATGCTTGAAGAAAGAGCACAAACTCCATCCATGCCTCCTGCCCTTGTACGCTTTGTACAGATTATCGACTCATCCATAGATATTTCAGAATTGAGGATTAGCAGGGGGACTGCGGAAACAATTTATGAACTTCTTCTGTGGGTACATTAATACCCCTGCAGCCAGTGACTGCCCCTGCAGGTTACTGCCACCAGCAGCTTCTGCACACGTCTCCCCCTGTTTCTATTTCACCTCCACTGAAGCCAGGGCTGTGACTTTCAGGCATGGCTTGTGGTTGTTTGTGTAAGCCAATGGAAAGAAGTGAAATCAGTTATAAAGTCAGTCCTCACATGGCTGGTGCTTGCTTTGGCTTGTGTGTAGAACATGCGGCTTCGGCTGGCAGGTTTGTTTCCAATGTTGCTTTGATGAGGAGCAAACATAAGCCTTCAGTGAGCCTGTGTCTGAGTGAACGTGCCTCCAGAAATGCGAGGGCACACCACAGCAGGCTCATCTCCTCCCTTCCTTTGCCTCCAGGGGCCTATTAAAACCTCAAGATTTATGAAGAAGAAGGTGTCAGCTGGTGGCTCTGCTGGCCATGCTCTTCTCAGAGGGCATATGAAGACATTGGTGCATTGCCACATGTTTTGGTGACCTCGGTGAAGGAAAATGGTGACCAGTGATACTATGACACATTACCGGAGGTCGATGTTTCCCAGTACCTCCTGAAGATTTTTGCTAGCTAAGGAAGCAGGGCTACTCAATAGCCATTTAATTAATCTCTGAGCATGACACAGCCCATTTAATTTCTTTGCTGGTAGCTCTACGTGATGCAGCACGTTACAAGCTTGAGTCCCAGCAGATACACCTTCATATAACAAGGGAAAAAGAATTCTCCTCTGCTGCAAGGGTTTGTGGCAGAGACTGGATTGCGGTGTGCAGGAGTCACACCAGAGCACTGCAACAGTCCCTTTGATTTTCAGTCTGTGAACCATGTCTGGTGGCGTGAGAGCAATTTAAGTGAGGTCAGTAGGGTAGGCAGTGGATGCTGTTAGCCCTGATCTGCTTGGTTCCTTGGAGCCCTAACTGAGGGGGACCCCCGGTGGCAGCAGAGTCAGGGAGCAGTCCAGCCTGCCCTGCCTTTGGCATGTGCCTGGCCACAGACCACGTGCTGTGAAGTGGTTGCTCATTCCCTCTTGCACCATCACACTGAAATCTGTGAGGTTAACCATCACCCATAAGAGGACACTGAGTGTCCTTTCAGGCATGTCCCAATGTACCCTCACAGGCCATCTCCGAAGTTTTCAAACCATAGTGCATAGCAGTTAACTGTTGCAGCTGTAAAATCAGGCAAACGTAAAGTGAAAATTGAGCAGAAAAAGGTTTTAGGTCAGGAATTTTCCAATCAAAACTGGTCAAGACATGCAGCAGATATCCACTGGGCAAATACAATTGCATTCATAGGACCATGGGTTCATAGGATGCAGTGACAATGCAGAAATAGTTCTGATAATAAATGTAACATTGACCTGAAGAAAACCTTAGGAGTGTTTTCTGTACGAGAATGGAGGTCTCCTGGAAATTTGTATTTTGTCCACCTCCCATGAGCTTTAGTGAAGCAACAAAATGCTGTTTGTGCAGAGTAAAGGTCCATGCATGCTCAACAGGAGCTGCAGCTTGGCCCAGCTGGATGAACTGGCAGCTGCTGTTAATGAAGAAGCTTTGGTTTTGGATCATGAAAAGGGGATCAGCTCTGATGTACAGGTTGGAGGAAGCTTGTGTGGGAAAGCTAGTGTGATGAGTAAGAACTATGCCTACACTTAATGGGGATTTTCATAAAGAAAGGGTGTGCTATACTGTCCCCAAACTTTGTTTTGTCAGCTGGATTTGAAATACTGTGTTTGCTTAAAGGCAATGGCCTCTGGGACTTTACTGTAATGTAATGTGGAATGATGCACACTCATGTTGGTCAGCTTCAGCAAGAGGAGCTTCCTCAGGGGTGATGCTGCAGGACTTGGCCTGACATGACTGCTGGGTGAAACAGCAACTCGTTAGCTCTAGGTTGGTGCAGCCTTCCCAAGGAGAGAGAGGCAATGTTAAGTTCATTGATTCATTGCTGGCCAGAGTGGAAGGGTGGGATGTTGTTCTCCTTGTCTGCATCATAAAGGCAGGGAATAATCTATATTGGAAGGGACCCCTAGGTCATATAGTCCAACCTCCTGCTCAAAACAGGCCTGTCTTTGAAGTTAGATAGAGTTGCTCAAGGCACTGTCCAGTTGAGTTTTCAGTATATCTCCAGGGATGGAGAGTCCACATGTTTCTGGGCCTGTGCTCCAGTGTCTCACTACTGTCACCATGAAATATTGTTTTATTATGTATCATCTTGGATATCTGCCTTCCTCTGATATGACCGGCTTGTAAGAATGCTGCCTCTTCTGTTTGTTCTGTAGAGAGTATGAGATTCTGGAGGGATTTGTGTTTTACCTCCCAAGGATCCCTAAAAAGTGAGATTATCCTTGATGATTGTCCTTTCCTACAAACAGTACTACAATGAATACTTATTCTGAATTCTTATCAGCTTCATGCCCTAGTAGAGGAATGAGAGACACTGTTTTAAAGACTAAGTACAGTTATTTATAAAATAATGTTGAGCTTCTTTCTTGGTTACTTTGGTAAAGACAAAACCATGACTTGTATGTAAGCATTGCCTGCAGTTTTTCTGGAGAACTAGAGATGGATAAGAACATGAAGCAATATGTAGACAGGCTGAGAAAGTTGGGGCTGTTCAGCCTGGAGAAGAGAAGGCTGTGTGGAGACCTCAGAGCAGCCTTCCAGTATCTGAAGGGGGCCTACAAGGATGCTGGAGAGGGACTCTTCATTAGGGACTGTAGCAATAGGACAACAGGCAATGGGTTTAAACTTAAACAGGGGAAGTTCAGGTTAGCTATAAAGGAAGAAGTTCTTTACTGTGAGGGTGGTGAGGCACTGGAATGGGTTGCCCAAAGAAGTGGTAAATTCTCCATCCCTGGCAGCGTCCAAGGCCAGGTTGGACAGAACCTTGGGTGACATGGTTTAGTGTGAGGTGTCCCTGCTCATGGCAGGATTCCTGCCCACAGCAGGGGGTTGGAACTAGATGATGTTAAGGTCCTTTCCAACACAAACCATTCTATGATTCTGTGATTCTATGAATATTTTTACCATTTTATGTTCTGTCAGCTTGAACAGCCTCTGCAGCTGTTTTGAGATTGCCTGTTCCAGCTAGAAAGCCAAACCTCAGGCTACATTATGTCTTCAGCTGATACTGGCCAATGCAGGTGGCAAAGTGGAGTCCCTCTACATGAAAAGTGGGTGTCAAGCAGAATGAGATCTTTTTCTTATAGAAGTCACTTGAATTGTACCTCTGTCTGGAAGGGATCTCGACATCCCCTCCCCACAAAGCAAGTTCACGCCTGTTGTCCTCAGTGGGGAAGGGCAAATGCTCTCCTTTCCCTCTGTCAAAACCTGCAGATGAGTGCAAGGGAAGGTGGGAGCATGCCTCTGTTTCCACCAGGGTGGATGAAGCATTCAAGGACATGATCATGCCTGACTCCTACTTGGAGTGCTGAAGGAAGAGGCTGCTTTTGCTGTCTTGGCAGAGATCAAGCAAAAATCTTGTGTTTTCTCTGCAGTGTCAATAAAGAGGAATCAGATCCAGGCTGCAGCTCAGTAGGTGTTACTGGGCTCATCCAGTGCATACTCCCAGAAAGAGTTATCCTCATTTCCAAACCTGGGGGAATTCTAGAAGGCAAAATGGAGTATTAACTAAGGGCGGCTTAATTCACAAAACGTGGATTTTGAGGTGTCTTGTGAAACTCACAGGCTTCTGGTTTTCTGAAGCTTGGAGCTGACTCCTTCCTGTCTGGAAATGACCTGGAGCTGTGGATAATCTCCCAGGACAATCCTCCTCAAATGGTGCAGTGTCCCCCCATCTCAGGCCAATCCCTGACCCATGAAGCCCCCTTGAGTGCCACAGTGTGTCCCCCAAATATGCCCACTGAAGATTCAGAGTAGATCAGTCTATCAAAACTACAACAGTGGGTAAGAATATAACACCAAAGATACCCCTTTCCTGAGCAAATGAGCATGCAATTTAAGCAGAAGCTTTTTCTTGTAGCTTAGGAAAACAGTGATGCAATCATGAATGGGCTATTACATTTTGACGGCAGCTGTGCGAGAAGAAAGCAAGGCTTAGCCATCAGGTGGCACTCTGAGCATGCTGTTCAGGAGAGATGTCACAGAATGTTCCTGGGCTGAAGGAAATTCCATCAACTCAATAAAATGACATAAACTTCACGAGCTGTGATTCATTTCAGGTTAACACCCTTTCTTTATTTCTGCAAAATTAATCATCCAGCTATATTTATTGCATTGTTTTAAAGCACAGGACTCCTGGGGAGAAAAGTACAGCAACTCCATGTTTTCTTAACGTTTATTTATCTAAACAGCTGTTACGTGGCTTGATATTTTTGCCGAAGTAGAGTAATTCCACTATTTGTTCTCAGTAGTAAACTAGCATATCATGGCATCTGTTCTGAATTTGTATCTCTCTTTGTCTTAATCTCCTACCATCAAGCTGATCTCAAAATAGGAATCTGAATCAATGATCTCCAGGTTTTTCACATAAATCCCTTCTTAACCTTTTCAACCATTTAACAGTACATGCAGTCTCTGCTTTTGTTCTGCATGAGGTTTCACTTGGGAAGAATTTCCCTTGAGACCTTTTTTTTAGGGTTACGCCTCTAAATAAAAACATAATATTTAAAATGCCTTCCTGATTAGTTCCTTGATTTTATTTTTTCCCCAGTAGAGTGTCTCTGCTTTGATATACAAGCAGTATTTTATTATTAGTGTGTTGGTCATACATTACTGCTTCCATTAGGAAAAATGTAGTTACGGTAGTCAAAGGGTGAAATTAAAGAGCTCATGGTTAGCACTGCAGAACAGCAGTGGAGACTATAAAATCTGCTGCTTGAAGCCAGAATTTTGTAGCTGGAACCAATGGGAGAGAGATCGGGCTGTACCGTGCATGGGAAATACTACTCAGCAGCAGAAGAGAGTGAGGCTGAATGATTTTCGCACAAAAACCTCCCCTCCTGCCCAGCATGTTTGTAAAACCTATTTTTAAGCCTTTCTAACCAACCCACCACTGAAAACAATTTGAGTTCTTACTCCTGCATCATCTGACCCCGATACTTGGTGTATTCCCCACCATTCATGGATCCCATCCCCAGATCTCTGAACAAAGCAGTGCTTGTTACAAGGAAAAGCATGAGCTCATCCATTGTAATCACCCGGCCGCTTTAGCTGCTGCTCCAAAGGAGGTTTTGTGGCAATTTCTGAATGCCTTCAGACAAGCCAGCACTGGATAAACTTTGGTTGAATCTTTAGGGAGCAAAACTGAGTGGATTAAGTCCTTGTATCTGCTGTAAGAATAGGTTTTCTGAATGTGGGGAAGCCCTGGTTATTCAGATAATACAGTTGTGTTTCAACTCCAAATACAAGATCTCTTAGAGGCTCAGGGAAACAAGGTCCCAGCATAGTCTTCAGACACTCGTGCAGCCGGGTAACCCAGCTAATCCTTTGATCCTCTGACATTGAAAGCTTCAGGGAAACAAGGGTGAGAAAATGAGAAATGCAAAAGAGTAGTTTTGAAAGTGCAAAGTAAAGGACTTGTTGAAGCTTAAGCCTGCCAAAACTAGCAGTCAAACAACTGCATTTTATGTAGATGGGTTACAATCACATGTAAATTGCTTTTTTTTTTTCTTTTTCCACTTGGATTCGGTGTAGCTTTCAATTTAGAGACCTGCTTGAGGTCCCTAAAGATCTACAGTCTCCTCTCTAGCTGTGGCTCCAAAGCATAAACCTTTGATGTGTTCTGCCTACTCCTGAAACTCAAGCAACTGATGCCTGTTGTGTATTAACTACCTGAAAGGTCTTGAAAAAATAAGCAGGGGGCACTGTCCTGTAGTCGTTTACTACCAAGAACAGGGTTAAGCAGCCAGTAGGAGTTTTCCCACTGTAAAATGAAGCATCTGTAACTCTGCCTTTATACCTTCTTTTCATTATCTTGTACATTAAAGAGCAGACTAACTTCTGAATTTTAATGTTACATAATCTAGTTAAGTTATATAATCAAGTTAAGAAAGCAGTCTGGTGTTGAAGTTCAAGAAATCATCACAGGTTTGCTTGTGGTTTGCTGTGGGAGCTTGGGGGAGCTTCCTTTGCTCCTCTATCCATCATGTTTCCTATTCATTAAAAATTAATGTATTGTCACATTCCTGGCACCACGGTCCATTAGTGACAGAGGAAGGGCTTCTATAGCTTGTTTGGGATTTCCTGTATCTGACTTGGTTAGTAAAGAGAAGTAAAAGGCATGCACACCATTCCCCCTCTTCTCCCTTTCTTTGCCATTAGTCTTTGAAACTTCCCTGTAACAGAGATGAGCCGACATCACAGATGCCAAGGTCTCCACACTTTTCTGATTTCAGTTTCATAACGTGAGCCTGACTTTGAATCTCAAAATTAGGAGCTCAGACTCTTAATGTTGTGAGGGCAGTAATCTCTTTACATAATATGGAGAAATGGCATAATTCTACCAGATGGCCGCAAACTTAAGGGAGAGCAAAGCATTCAGACACTTATCTATTGTTTTCCTTCTCTGACTCATCCCAAGTAATTTTTTCTATGGTTTCTTCTGATTTTTAAAAATAATCTAATTCTATTTTTTTATTTTTTTTTATTTTTCTCCTGGCCACGTAGCTGTCTTTTATAATAACTTCAGGTTTTATTCAAGTAATGCACTAATTACCACTGCCTTGAGAGAGAGCAGCACTAGAATTGCAGATGAAATGGAAAATAGAGCTGCAGCAGAAAGTATAGCAGCTTAAACCTAACTCTTGACCTTTTAAGACTTTTGGGTTAGCTCTGTGCTACACACTGTGACAATGTGGAATTTCCTGGCTTTAGCAGGGAGATATTCAGATCTCTTTGCTCCAAAGCACAAAGCATTCACTGATGAAGTAAAAGGAGAATCTTCCTTGTCATAGGCCAGACTGGTGAGCAGTTTGTATTTTTCCCAATAAGATGCACATGTACATATTTGACTGTCATTTCTTTATGTTAGATTATATATTATATTACTAACATGCAGTTAGTAACATACTAACCAAACTAATAAAATCTTGTAGAACCCAGGAAAGTAATTAATTGCTTGTAATATTACCAGCTTACAGGTGGTATGGAGGAACAGAAGCACAGAGGGATTTATGTGACTCGCCAGACGTCATGAAATGAAGGACTGCCAGAGCTCAGAGATATCCTCTCTTGCAGTCTCATGTTTTAATCCCTAGTCTTTCTTCTTTTCCATTAAGATAAAATATGTTTCCTTAATCCACAATATTTAAGGTTTTTTTCAGGTAAGCCCTGAATCACTGGTATTCTCTGAAGCTTCCACTGAAAAAAGCAGAGTGATCAAGTAGCGTTCATGAATGTTTTGGTTAATGTTATTATTTTTTAAATATTATAAATATCACAGGGAAGAGCTGAGAGGCGGCATAAATTTGTGTTTTTCAGCATTCAGGAATAATGTCGTATGGAGTCACAGAATTCAGGGTAAATGGCTTATTGGTCCTGTCTATTTACTAAAGCATCGCTTGCTGCGTGAAGGCGGATCGTCGCAGTACGTGTTTTAAGTCCCTCACAACGCCTGCCTTGTGCAGAGAAATTTGCCATTCTCTTTGCATTGCTGCTGCTGCCCGTGTGCATGTCCCTTATGCAACGTCACCTGCACCCTCTTCATGTCACAAGCCACCTCTAGGTGATCTTCAAACACCTTCCCTGCCTCCCTGCTTCTGAAGGGAGGTTGTAAACAGCCAACAAAATTTTCCATAGAGGTGCTATTCATGAAAATATCTTTGCTCGTGAGCTGCAGTTTTGAGTTTCCTGGGAAGAAAGCCTATTAAGCTGCCTTTCTGCAGGGATTGCCATAGCAACCCTCACACAATGCCAATGGCCCAGATTTCCTTCAGCCCCTTCTTTCTGAACTGACAGCAGTGATTTTAATGCTCCTTGAACCAAATCTTTGCACTCAGAGACTGCTTTAGGAAAAAAAAAAAGCAGCTTTTAATCATGGCTGGTTGTTCTCTTTCCTTTCTTCCCCACAAGTGAGCAGGGAAAGCTTTTAGCACGGCATCTCTCTCAGCCCCCTTGAAGTCGCAGCTGGATAATGACCACAAAGCAGTCCCGGATTTGGCAATTTCACTGTCATTCATGGTTACAGGATACCATGGAAATGATGCTTGCACAGAGGCTGCTTTTTTACAGATATTTGCATCTTCGGGCTGGGAGGTTGGGGGCATGCCATGGAAAGAGAAATGAAGCTATCACAGAAGCAAGGCGAACTCCCAGTTAAGCTTGAGAGCAAGACTGGGACTCAGTCAGCAGTGCTCTGTAAAATGGAGCAGGCTCCTCTGTTCATTTTAAGCATCCCAAAAAGGCCAGTATCTGAATATTGCCAGGTCTGTAAGCTGTGGTAGGGTCCTCCAGTGACACTTGGTAGGGCATAATGCCATAATCACGGCTGTCTTGTGGTGAAAGCTGGTGACATGGGAGATGGAAAAAGAGAAACAGCACCAGACAACGCAGCTCAGAGCCAACTCCCTGCATGGGTGAAGCCTCTTGCCATCTGACCGCAGGCACACCGCACCCTGGGTGCCCAGAGCTGCCAGTGAGCCAACATATGTGCAGGAGGTTAGACACAGCTCAGGCAGGAAAAGAGATGAAAATCACCTGTGTCTGACTAATGTGACCCAACATTTATGGCAAGCAATCCCTGTCTGGGGTCAGCGATGGGGTGCAGGGCTGCCACACACACTAGGCACCCTCTTTCTCTTGCCACTGTCTCTATTGTCTCCCTTTCCTCTTGACCACCCTTGGAGAGGCTCCACATCTCATTGCCTGTAGGGCACAGACAGAGTGGCAGGGTAGGGAAGGTCCCTGGAGGGGGTATACTAGGTCAAATGCCTGGTACATTCAGCTACAGCATCCCAAGGTGCTGCATCTGCAGCTACGGATGGTCCTTGAGGTGCAAACCCACCTTCTGCAAGGGGAAATAAATTAAAGGTATATGTGCATTGTCATACCTGCTAACAGACAGACACCAGCCCCTTCCTCACAACTGCTCATCATAGCCACTGTCAGCGTTCCCCACATGCTTCCCTGTTTGCTGTAAGAACCTGTCCCTCAGCAAACATGTTATGACTATTGCTTAGGCTTCTGTCTTAAAAGCCTGCGCGAACAATAGAAACAGAGGGAGCTCCTGAGTCACTGAATCTTGCTCCAGGCTACCTCAGGTAACCATGTCGTGTAGCTAAATGGAGGGATGAGCTGCTTGGGTCTGCCTGGGGAAGGGCTGAACCGAGGTGTGTGGTGGGCAGCAGAGATGCTTGTGATGGCAGCAGCTGAGTGTGCCCTGATCAGTAAATATGAGCAGTTACATCTTAGATAGGGATTGTGACATTGGTCCAAACAAATGGAGCATGCGTACAGAAGTGCTGATGAACGGAAACATGCTTTAGGGGAGAAATAGAGGCCAATACCTCATTGCTTGCATGAAACCTAAGAAGTTCTCAGGGCTGCCCCAGGCTGAGGGACCTGAGCTGTCTCTGCATCCAGGGTCTCCCTGTGGATGCTGCATTCACCTGCATCAGCCCTGCTGCACTTCTGCTGTTTAATGCTGATATCCTGCTGGCCTGCCTCCCCCACTGCCTTTTAGGGGTGAGGATGCCAGGCCTCCCCAAAACTGACCTTCTCTATCCACATCCACACATAAATCCCTCCCTGGCAAAAGCAGCCACCCAGGAAAAATGGTCTTCCTAAAATGGGAGCCTGCAAGAGACTTGCAGCAGCGGAGGTGATGCAGCAGATTCCCCTGAGCTGTCAATGTATTTATATCCCTATGCCATCTGCTTGTGGCGAAAACCCCTTACTAATGCCACGGATGGGAAGGAAACCATGTCTGCATTTATCTGCACTTTTTTCAGCTGGTGGTTTGATGGTCTGTGTGGGCTGTTTCCCCCAGCAATCCTCTGTAAGCTGCTTTGGTGCTGGGAGGATGGGAGAAGAAATGAAACGCTGCCTTGCTGGTGTTACCACCCACATGTAAGCCAGCACGCCATGGGGCAGAAGGACTGGGCATGCTCCCCATTGCACCGCTGCCTGGGCAGCCCTTTCAGCAACAACGAGGGCAGCAGCAGAGATGGGAGAAGGATGGCACAGGACCATTTTGGGGGATTCTTACATGCTCGAAGCAGATGCTTACAAGCTTTTCATTAAATTTCCCTCACATATCTGTCACTAGTTCTTTCCATCACAGCAAAGGGATGAACTATAAACTCAATCTTATTATTTCTTAGGGGGAAAAAAAATAAAAAAGCCCCATTGGGTTTGGGTTTTATGTAGTATAAATGTAACCTTCCTCCCTTTCAGAAGGATAGCAGCCCGTACAAAACTAATGGTTACAGGATGATTTCCCACTGCAGGAGATGGGCTGGCAGGATGCCAGTTTGACCACTCGCATTATCTCTGTGCCCACACAGAGCTGGAGGAGCTGTGTACAGCCAGAGCTCCCGGGCCGAACCAGTTGGAGAGGCTGCTTCACTGCTCTCACTCAGCAGCTCTCAGAGACAGAACAGCACAAATATTTGTGCGTGGAATAGAAAATAAACCATGCATTTTGTGGAGGGCTGGCGGCATTTGTTTTACCATGCGACGCCTGCAAGTATTTGTAAACACTGCATCAATTTGCCATACTACAGCAAAGACCAGGATTCATTGCTTTGTTGAGGCTTGAGGCAACTCTTTTTCCCTGAAGTCTTTGAGGACTGTTTGTACTCCAAAAAGTATGGTTTGGGTGTGAGTCTGCCTGTGTTTTTACACTGGACATGCTACAGGTAAGAGCAGTGCAGGAGACACATGGCCTGCCGGACATCTCTTTCCACCTGGTGACAAACAAATGCTGTTTCATTAGAAAATACAAGTTTCTGTGATCATTCTCTACATGGCTCTGCCACAAGCCAGGCTGAGTTTACAGCCTCACACTGAAATGAAGGCTTTTAAGCAAGAAGCAGGTTAGAAATTCAAGGGGCTGGAGAAAGTCCACATGAAGCTGGCAGGAGACAGGCAAAGTGTCACAGCTTTCCCACTGCAACAGGTTATAAACCTCAGGGTTTATAATCCAGGCTGCAGAAAACAACCCTTGGAATCCCATATTTCTGAGCTGCCTGCCCCACTGGTGCCATGGAGTCTCCTCCGCGTGCCCTGCTCCCTCACATGCTGCTGTGCTCCTTCCTACTCCCCCTGCTCCCATATGAGCCCCACAGGACCACATCCCTCACCTGCTGATGGGATTTAGTGAAGATGGAAAACCCCCGGAAGACCAGGGATTCAGCTCCATGGATATGTGAAAAACTAACCACTGCACATTGCTAACCATTTGTACATTGGAGAGGAGGCAACAAACCCCCTTCCTTGGACAACCTTCTCATAGGACTTGGTGCTTCAGAGCTTGGAGCAGGCGTGCCTCAGAGAGGACAGAACTGCCTTCCCCAGACCTCTCACAAGCCAATGTTCACCTGACATCCTGCTGGAGAAGGTGCTGAGCTCATCCTCTGCTGGGAATACTGCTGGCAACTTGCAGGCACATGCCATGTCTCCTCTGCCAGGCGGAGGAACAGCAGCAGAGGAACTGCAGGGCTTAGCAGGGCAAAGTCTCCCAGAAACATTGAGCATCTTTAGCCATTACAGCTGGAGAACTGAGGACTAGTGCAAAGACGTCAGTCAGCTGCTGGACTGGCACTATAACCTGCAGGATGATAGACCACCATAAATACTGTTGGTCATGGCTGTTGTAGAGGTTCACAGCTGTATCTCTTTTTATTGTGGAATAAAGCTGAAGATGCTGGGAGCCTGAGTCATATGGGTGTGTAATGTTAGACAGTTTTTATGTGACTGAGCCTTTTGGCAGAAACTAACTTCAACTTGCTTGACCCAACTCAGCGGTACCTGGCATGGGGTTTGCCAGAAGATCCTGGTGCCGTGCTAATCCTCTACATTAAAGTCAAAACCTGATATACACCTCTCAGCCTCTTACTCACCTGTCATCTCCCTGATTTATGGCACTAGAAGCCATAGGATTATTCACTTTGTCTAATTCACTTATGTATTTAAAAGATGACACATATTTGTAACCTGATGGTTACATGGGCCCTGGCTTTACTTACAGGTTGAGGGTCTTCCACCTCTGCCTCACATGGGGATTTTCTTTTACTGCCAAGTCTGTCCCTATGTATTTTACCTTTCACTTTCAATCTGGCAGAGTCTAACTCCACTCTTTGTCTGGGTCTTGTATTTTTGCCATGAATGCTGGAAAACAGGCAGGAGGTCTGTCTATGACTTCTTATTAGTCTTTAAGAAAGTGCTTCCCATTTTATGCCCCAGTTTTTTTCCACTAACATTGACTAATAAAGCCTAGCTTAGTAATTCCAGCTGTACTGGATAGTTAAGCTGTGAATGCTTATAGAAAAGTGATGGAAGATAAGACAGAAATATATACATATTCTCTTATTTACATCTGCAGCATTTTGTCTGATTTGTCCGGTAGAGGCACCTCCTCGGTATATAGCTTCTATGTCCCATCTGCATCCAGGACAAGTATACACTATAATTTCTATCCTGTTGGAGCATGTTCCCAGCAAACCCCCTACATGAGTCATGTCACCTTGCAAACCCCCTGCCTGCTGCCAAGATGTCCAGCTGCACGAGAAGGAAGCAGAAGCTGTCACATGAGAATCTGTGATGGTGGAGTCCTGTCTGCCATGTGTTTGTCAGAGCCTCTTCAGGCAGCATTTGTCAGGCTGTGCTGCCTGGTTTGCAGCAAGGCTTTGCTTTGCTGTAGGAGATACGTGGTAATGAATTCCCTTCAGGTCAACTTCATCTGCAGCAGAAAACCAGACAGATGGGGCCTGAGGGAAGTATTTCCATAATGAAGCAGAGAGGCACAGTACCTCTAAGGATGGCAGGAGTTCCCTTGTATTAATAACATTCTTAAATAACAAGCACTTTGATAATCTTCTCTCACTAGCTACTCTTCTCAGAGTCCCTTCATCCAGCTTTACTGCTTCCCCTTTGATGCACTTGGGCTTTCTTACAGCCCCATTCACAGATTCATATTGTATTTCAGCCCTTTATGGACTCATTCATTGATTTGCTGCAACTCCACAGGGCTGTTAATGGTGCAGATGTGTAGTTATCACATATATCAGGGATACTTGTTGTAAATGTTGATTTTAGCCCCTTATATTAAACTCAGAATGTTGTTTTTTCTCTATCAGAGATTGACAGAAACAAGATGTGAGGTGAGGGGCAGGGAGCTGGAAGAAGGCAAGAGTGGGAGGAAAATGCAACTGGATTTCATGGAAATAACTTTTCCAATGGCTCATTTTCTGTCTTGTGAAGTCCAAAGGCTAATGCATGACAGGAAATGTCTTTACTCTGGCAATATTCCTTGGCAACCCACTGTTAAAAGTCTTCAATGTGTCATGTCCTTTTATGCGGGTGCATGGTTTACACGAAATGGTAATGTCCTACTCCTCAGTTTTCCAGTGACAAACCATACCATGGGGGCAAGACACTTGGTTTCTTGTGCTTTCAAGAATAAGGGGGATAGAGCCCACCTGCGTAAATCAACACTGCTACCTGTGGCTGCAGTTGGCCTGTGTTAATCTAAACCCTAAAGTAATCCAGACCACTGGAGGAGTCTGATGCCGGCTCAGGAGTTACCCTTGTTTTGTGTTTTTATGCATGCTGCAGCTTCTTTGGAGACTCACAAAACTTACACAGAACAGGAGAGTGACAGTGAAGATTCTGGCTTGTTCATTGTGCTGCTGGCTGCAGGGGGTTGAAAGTAATGAAATGGACTTGAAAAATCACAAATCATAAAATAATATCTTTTTTCTTTTTTTTTTCTATTTGGACTACAGCCAGGGCCACATTTTCAGGTTTTTCAGCAAAAACGGTGCAGTTACAAAGTCAAAAAGAAGGATGGAATCATTATCAGGAGGTGAGACCTGCAGAAAAACAGCAATACTGTGAGCACTGATAAAACCAAAGAAGGTGGTAACACTGCATTAAAAACAGTTTTGGAAATTAATTTTACTTTAAACCCTGTTTCATTCCTTGTCTGCTGCCTTTAGGTAATTTTAAGTCCAAGCTAACTCTGCCGTTGCTAAGCTTTCCAGGAGAAAAATTCGTGTTTCTAAGGGCCATTACAGTTGACACAGCAGGACTTCAGCTGAAAACTAATCTGATGTGAAGGCTGGGTCTGGAGGACACCCTGGCGCTTGTTGCTGTGCCCCTGGCTGCTGGGTCAGAGTGAATTCAGTGGAGCTTGGTGCCGAGTATAAGGGTTGCAATTGTGCTGGTGTGGTGGGTGGTGAGAGACAGCCTGTTCCTATGGGCATGGGGGAGGGATGGGAGATGGAGGGGGCTGGGGGAGAAGAGCTTCATTTGCCACTTCTCCCAGGGCTCTTAATTGCAGCGTACATGATGATAAGCTACTGAATTGCCTTTCATTGGCTGGCAAACCCAGCATGTGAACAAATTCAGTATGTCATTGTCTGTTTGCATAGCGTGCTGTCTGACCCGCCAGGCTGCACACAGGATGGAAAATACAGGCAAATATTCCCACTCCAAAAGCTACCAACAGAGGCATCGTCCTGCCTGGCCCAGAGTGGTGGAAGGATCAAGTGGTGGCAATTAGTTCACATTGGCCACGTTGCATGGTTTTGGGACATAACCTCTGCAGCAAAGTGTTTACCCAGATGCAGATGCACGGCTGGGCAATGCGGAGCTCAGACTGGAGAGCGAGGGGTGGCACATGTGTTAGCGACTGCAAATGGGGACAACTTCCCTCGGATTTTACCGTTCCAAGGCAGAACCCTTGAACACTGAGTATTTGCATGGAACCTGTAGTTTACTTATTTATCTAGCTCTTCCTGTGACTTCCAAGGAACAGTTTCCTTGACCTTATGCTAATTCAAGCCCTGCTGAATAAAGAGGCTTTTTTCCCCATCCTGTCCTGTGAGATGTCATCTTTATTCAAGAGCCATGAATGATGCGCACGGGGTACTAATCGCGCACAAAGAGCCCCGTCCGGAGCCAGCCAAGCATACAGCTGTCCCTTTGTTTGCAGAGGTGTAGAGGGAACCTAAAAAGTGCTCCTGCCCCAGGGACAATAGCAGCCGCTCACGAGACTCCTGAGATTTGGCAGGGCCCCTCTTTCCTGGGGCTGAAGGGCCTTTATTAAACATAAATCATGTCAGCTGCTACTGTGGTCCTTTCTCAGCTTATAAAAGATTTCCCTTTGCTGCTGAAGTGACACGATGGAAAGGAATCGCTGAGAAATACCCCAAAGACCAGAGCAGCGGGCCAGGTTGGGAACAAATGACACTTCTGACTGTTCAATAGTAGTGCTCTTCTGTCACTTTTATGACAATGCTTGCAGCTGGGTTAGTTTTTTAAGCTGGCTGATGATTGAACGTGTTTTATTGATTTTGTGTTGGCTTGAAATGTCAAGAGGACACAAGGACAAATTTTATACCTATGAGTTATGAAGAATAATACAGAGCCCTACAAGCCCTAGGACAAGTATGTTGCCAGGGCTGATATCACTGGAAAAGTGTAATGCCTCAGGCATCAAGAGAATAACTAAGTGTAGAGCACCTCTGCAAAGAGCAGCGTGCCTCTGCTAAGGGAGTAATTATTAGACTTTGCTATCCAGTGATGTGCAACCTGACTACAGCATCTGCCTGGGCTGGGGAGTAAACACCCTTTTCTCCTTGCCTTGTAAATGAAAAGGCAGTCTGAGTATAAGGGAAAAAACTGCTCGTGGAAAATATGTTGCTCCAAGTACTGCTATTGGCAAATCCTGTACCTCATTAGGCAGCAGGTGTTTTTGTGCAAGGAGAGGGCCTGAGGCATCACTGGGAGTGCAAGGCATGGCAGCCCTGGGAGCTTTGGACGTGATGAGGACATGTCAGGAGTTTGACATCCCTCGTGAATTTCACGCAACTGGATGATGGTTGTTTCTGGAGCTAAGTAGGAAATGACTTAAAGATCTTGTCTGTAGGATACCCTCCAAGCTATTACTGGCTGGGCTCATCTGCTTCTTGTACACAAATGTACCAGCCAAATCTGAGCAGTCACCAGCTATGCACTTTGTCTATTAATATTTGCATCCACCTATTGTTTAAATTTGCACTTTAATATTAGTGATAACTGATTCACATCATGCCTTGCCCATCCTTTCACTCCTGCTTGTGTTCACATTTGTTTCCCTTAAGTTGATATACCTGACTGTCCAGCTGTCTTGCTTGCTGGCAGACACTTGCCACAAGGATCATAATTTGTCTCTCACAAGCATCCCTAAATGCTGTTGTTTTCTCTCTCATTCACTGTCTCACTAGCTCTTGCAGGCCAGGCACACCAGAGCTGCACAGTGATGGATGAGCTCAGTCCATACATTTGCATTACATGCTGGAATAGGTAATTCAGTAGGTGGCATTAATCCCCTAATTCAGCATCGGTGCAATGCTCCATGACATTCTGATCATCACCTTGCTGATTTTGGGAAAGCATATTACTGGCTTTCATAGGTAAGATCCTGCTGTCACTGGGTAACAAGCAGAATTTCTTATTTGTGCAATAAGCTCCTTTTCATGTTCCCAACACATTCTCAGATTCATAAATATCTGAGCCTACAGCCCTATGCGTCATGGGACAGCTTCTCTCTGCAAAACAAGCCCTTGCTCCAAACCACCCCTGAACACCAAGTCTAAGGTCCCTCAGTGGTTTCAGTTATGCTGTATCTGGGCAGCTCTGTGCTTTCCACGCAGGACTCCCGTGTTCAGCTCCTGGCACTGATAAACAAGCAGGTTTCATTGTTTTACTCTCTGTTTGCACAAAGCTATGTTGAACTGTGATATATGTTGTGTTATCGCATTCTACTAAAATTGGGGTTTAAACCGGTTTTGGGCATACTTGATTTTTCCCTTTAGAGCTTTACCTAATTTGTAAGTCTGATTTGGTCCTGCCATATTCCAGCACAAGTTATCAAAGTCCGCAAAGAGTCATTCGTTTGTACGAGCAATAACTTTGGCCCTGAATCTGCAATAATTTATTCTCATTTAAAAAAGAAGACAGTGTTGTCTGCGTATCACTGGGACATTCACCGAGAGGATATAAAGTCAAGGGGTTTGATGTGCCTTACCCAGTGGCTGGAGATCTTTGCATTTGCTATTTGGCTTGTGAAGGTCTTAGTGACACTGCACCCAGATGAAGGCTATTCAGAAAGACACATTCTTCCTGATGTTAGTAATGGGCTGGAAAAAGGGCTAATGGAGTGTTAGTAACCCAGAGAACAGTTATCACATTGCTGTCTTCACAAAACTCATCTGTATGATATGCTTATATTTTTTTACAGGTGTCATTAAACTTCAGTTTTCTCCTAAATAATATATCCCAGAATTGAGATGCATATCTCAAGATATTTATATATATACAAATCCATATCTCAAATGCAAAACGTGTAAAGCTAAAGTATCAAAACTTAGCTTACCCAAATAAACCTTAGTGTATCAATGCTTAGTGGAGCTGCCACCAATGAAATGCAGAGAGAAAATGGGGTATTAATCACTTTGGATCTTCAGATTTGTTATTTCTGACTTGCTACAGACCAGAATAAAATGCACAATAGCACAGGTGAATCATTCTATGCACTGTCTTTACACTGAGAACCTTTCAGCAGTTTTAAATGTATTTTTTTTCTTTAAAATAGTTTTTCAACTGCTAGGATGCACTGACACAAGTTTCAAATATATTTCACTTGCTCATTAAACAGAAGAAGAAGGACAACAAATGTCAAAGTGAAAATGTGCAGAGGATGGGGAGATGATTCAGCCTTACTGCTAGCTATTTACCAAGGCAATTTACTTTATAAGTTGCAGATGTAACTTTTAGTAAAGCAGGATCATTTTGGAGTGTTTCTCCTCCATGCCTTAGTGTATCCATCAGTTGAAAACTTTGCTAGGACTGAATACGTAACTTACGGTTAGTCATAGAAACAAGAAGGCAGATTCTCACAGTTTCTGTGCACCAAATTCAGCCTAAGTGTGACCACTTGCTTGCCTTACCCCACAGTCTTCTGCTTTCAGCACTTGCTTTGGCAATGTATGAGTTGCTGGAAGGAAAGGGTACTTGGCACATCTTCACTGTTTGGGTCCCATCTGAGAGTACAGATGTCCGCATCTGCCAAACCTTGTTCCTATGCACCCACGTGGGACCACTGAACTCTTTTCACATGAGTCAGAACCTCAGGAGCTGGCCTGCAGTGCTGACACTTTGCTAGGGTGGTTTGGCTCTGCACTTCCCAAGCAAGTTCTTGGGAATTTAGTACTATGTCTGATTTCCATGGTATTCACATCTTTTTGCATGTGAAAATAAGAGCCATGCTCTCAGAGCTAGTAGAGTGCAGGTGCTCCTAGAAAGTGTGTGGGTCACAGGTGGACTAAGTTCACTGCCTGCTGTTTGGGGAAGAATTGCCATTGGCTATACGTACAGTGCTGAAATAGCAGAGCACCAGCATTTCTGATAGCACAGCTATCTAGTTATCAATAAGGAAAAGCTTAATATTGCAATAAAGTGATCACAGATAAATAAATGGCATGTCCCTGCTTAACAGGTGTATGTCCTGGGGGTACGTGATTTCTAACAGTGCCCTGGGTGTTAAGAGACAGTAAAGGATTCACTACTTACTTTTTTCAGTTCTTATTGTGCCATAGCATGTAGGTTCAGGTCCCTGAAATTTGTGCCACCAGTCCCTTATAACAGTGAAAAGGAGATCTGATTGTGGTCTGCTACCAGAGCAAATCCCCATCTCTAAAGGATATAACTTACTACCCAAAGCTGCACTTTGATCTGTACTTAAGTGAAATTCCTGCACTGTATTCTTCTGCTGTCTCCTGAAATACCCCTGATAACTGGGTCCTTTCTATACACTTGCAGAGCTTTAGCCCCAGAAAAGCTGAATTATGGGCCTGAAATTACATGGATTTCTAGGGAAATGTGTTCCTATTGATATTTTTTTTCCATTGAACTGATAAGATGCTCTATTAATCCTGGCAAACTTCTTAAACCATTTTCCCAGCCCAAGTAGCACGTTTAATTGACACGTCTGCAAAAAAAATGAAAAAAAAAGGGATCTGAATGTGAAATCCTTGTTTCTTTAGTGGCATCATTCACACGTAGGAGCTGCCAGATAGCTTTGCTCTTCTGGGCCAGCCCATTGCATGGAGCAGGGAAAGCAGCACGCAATATGCTGGCGACCATGTCTTGCTGATGCATGGGCCAAAGGAGGCAAATGTCACCTCCTCCCTGCTTCAGGACACACCATCTGCAAATAAATCCTGCCTCTGCATGTCAGACCTGCTTTTGAGGTACAAGCAACAGTGAGTTTGTCAGTTCTCAGCAAGGTCTGGAGGGCGAGCTGCCGCACTGCATCAGTGATGCTGATGGGCTTAACGGAGTGAGGATGTCAGAGCCTGGATTAGGAGTGGAGCAGCTGGAAGAGGGTGGGCAGGGGCTGGGGGTAGGAGTGTGCTCCACTTATTTAATAGCTGCAAAAATTGCAGGGAGCTGTCTTCCTTCCTGTCAGAGCCTAGGGAGCTCATTGTGCTCCTGAAACGCTGGGGCATGCAAGCTCAGCGCAGCACCAGCACTGAAGAGGAAAGCACGGTTGTTTTCCAGAGGCAGTTGAAGAAGCAGGCAGGGGTTTTAGGCTGGTGACTGGGGGGTTTCAGGCTGCTGTGGGGAAATTTGCAGTATCCAGTGTGTTGTTCCCTGCCTAACAGATGAAGGTCATCAGCATGAATTCCAACACTGCCGTTTACATTTCGGTCGATAACAGAATGTAGATCCTTTCTCACCAATCCCCGCTGTTTGCAGGTGACGATACCAACTTCAGTCACAGTAAAAGTGCCGCTGCTTTCGTTAGCCTTGCCTCGTCACTCCCCACTGCCCTCGCCTGTGATGTTTGCTATTTTTATCCTCTGTAAAGACGGTGCAATCAACTCCCTCTGCTACCAAAGCAGCTCTGATGGATAATTTAATACCAAACACTTAGATGGTTAGTGGTGCAGGGAAGCTTTTTTATAGTCAGAGAGAAGCTGAACAGGCAAAGCTTGTGCTGCACTTCTGAAATCTCCTGAAAATAGCAATAGGGAAAACCCATGAGGGGGAGAACTCTCCAGAATTGTCAAATGCTGAAAGAGCCTGGTGGCTCAGAGGGAAAAGAGGAGCTCCTCAGAAAGGGGCCTGTTCATTATACCCGTTATACCCCAGCCTTGTGTCGCTTTGCAAAATGGGCTGGCTTCTGGTAGAGGCCGAACAAAATACAAGGCAGCTATTCAGATTGTCAGTGAGTCAAACAGATCAGGCTGTGGTTTTGGCTGCCTTTAATTACACCCACTACTGTAGGGCCAAAAAAAGGAGTAAACAACTCTTCTTTC